>NC_086017.1:80887500-81110000 GCF_029281585.2 Gorilla gorilla gorilla | reverse complement strand
CTCTAGGAAATGGGAAGATTCAATTGATGTAATTTCAACTTCTTTTCCTCAGAGGCGTCCAGCAGCACAGGCTGCCAAAAAAGTGCCCATGCCCTTGATGTCTAAGCAAAGTGACTGTAAAAATAGAAGTAGTGTCTCAGAAGTTTTTTCTCTGCCCCTGTCTCTCCTGAATCTGAACCAGGCTGTTTAAAACTTGGCATCACTCAGCTTGCAAAGCTACTATTTGTTTCTAGAAAGTGAAAGTTTTTTTTGGTAAGCCCTCTGAAACTCAGTGTTGCCTAAATATCTGAAGACATGATTTTTCTCAGTCCGTCTTGGGCGCCTGTGCCCAGTCTCTCTTTGCTGCACCCGTTCTTCCTCTGCACTAATATGTCCTCATATCCAGCTCCTTTCCATAGATGTGATTGGGTTTCTGTTCATGTCTCCACTGTTCAAAAGATTTGTTTCCTCCACCATTAGTATTTGAGGGAGAACTCCCAAAACCTAGGGAGGGGAAAGCAAGTGGGCAGAGAACTAGAAATGAGATGAGAAAAATAGCTAGCTATTCCTGGCAAGGAAAAACATCTTTACAGTAACAGGAGTGTTTAACAGACAGACAAAATACCTTCAAAATATGCAAATCTCTGTTTATCTTACAGAATTCTACAGGGAACAAATCCGTAGCATTAGCAATTATGACTTAGCTCAGAAATTTTTTTCCTTCCTCGTCATAATTATAAACATCAGTATCGCTTAGAGCTTCACGTTAAAATGTTTTTCTCCTACTTCTTTTAAGAGTTATTTGTTTAACATGCTTTTATTATCCTAGATGATGTGATTTGGGAAGAAAGTATTAATTCTCTTATCAGCTCTGTTTCCTTTCCAGTTGTTCAGAGAATTGAGCTACACTAGTAGTTTATGAAGTAAGAGGTATTAAATAGAGAGCTCACTGCTGATCAGATTGAGCCACTTCTGAACTGTGGCTATCCAGGCAAAGGGGATTGACAGCTTAGCATTTATGCCGCAAATGTGTTGGAATAACATGGCAACAGAATCACAGGCATCTTTACTTCTCTCACACTGCCGCCTCCCAGCTAGTGCCTTTGTATCATTGAAATTTTTGAGAAACAAGATGCCTTAACTCCTTATCCAATGTTGCTTGTTCAGTCTGGCTTTGTGAATATTGTTCCTTGAGTGTGGTTTTGAAGGTGGCTGTGTTTTATTGCAGGTATTATATAGGTCATGTATATTCTATCATTCATTCATCCACTTAGGCACTCATTCACTCATTCAAAATATTGACTGTGATGTGCCAAGTCCTGGCAGATTTGGGTACCATTGTAGCTGAGTATTTCTAATTCTCTTAAACACATTGCCTACATTATCATGTTAGAATAATGTCAAATATAACCTTGTCACAACAACCAGTCTGTCGGGTGTCCTTGGCCTACAGTGCTAATCTGTGATTATTTTCTAACTTGATGCTGGCAACTCACATAGAACCACTGGGTGAGGGGATGGTTCTGTCCCATCTGGTCATTGATTCATTTATTCAACAAATGTCCACCTACTATGTGTCACTGTGCTGGGTGCTGGGCCCTCTCCCTTTGACTTGCTGGATAATTTTAGAAGCTTGTCCAGTCTCACTGGTTTTTTGCTATGTATGTTTTCTGAGACACTTCCAGTCCTCCGTTTGATCACAGCTTCCCATCTCTGCCTCTTGCCCATCACTTGTGCAGATTGTACTTAATCACTGTCCTGTATCCATATCCCTCCACACCCAGCAGAGAGTCCATAAGTAGCCATTTCAGTAGTACCCTCTATACCATCTCTCCCTCCCTTATCCCTTCTTCTGCCACTGCAGTGGCTCTCGTAACCCCCAACTCCATCTACGATCACATCTACTCTTCTTCCTAAGCGAATGAGTATGGCTGGTAGCTCTCCCAAAACCATGCTGAGTTCCTGTATGCAGTTCTGCATCCTAGACATAACTGAGCAATCCCTCATGGGCTCATCAATCCCAGTGTTTATGGTTTTAGAGTCCTCTCATTCACTACAGTGATGATCCTAGAACTTGACCACCACCCTTGAGCCTCTGCTATATCCTCACCAGATTTCAGCAGATGATTTGATTCTTCTTTTACTATACAGATAGTACAACTCGTTAATCTTAATTCCTCTAAATTCAGAATCTCCAACTTCTTCTTCTTTGATCACCTCCTTAGTCTATGAGGAGGAAGAAATTAGCAACTCACTGACCAGCTGCCATACTAGGGAGTGTGATTATCCAAGCCTAGACTCTCCATCCTTCCATTGCCCATGACCTATCCACCTATCCATCCATCCGGCAAACTTCTGCTGAGTGACTCCTAAGTATCCGATACTATTAGGCTTTACTGAAGCAGTGATGGGGTACTCCTGGCCTGAGCGGAGAGCCATCTGGTCGCTATCATATTGCAATGAACCTGACCTTTGGTCAGCATAAAAATAAAATACATCTCGAGTACTTTAGAATGAAATATTTTCTTTTTTTTTTTTTTTGAGATGGAATCTCGCTCTGTCACCAGGCTGGAGTGCAGTGGTGCAATCTCGACTCACTGCAAGCTCCGTCTCCTGGGTTCAGGCCATTCTCCTGCCTCAGTCTCCCGAGTAGCTGGGACTACAGGCGCCTGCCATTACACTTGGCTAATTTTTTGTATTTTTAGTAGAGACTGGGTTTCATCATATTAGCCAGGATGGTCTCGATCTCCTGACCTTGTGATCCGCCCACCTTAGCCTTCCAGAGTGCTGGGATTACAGGCATGAGCCACCGCACCCGGCTAGAATGAAATATTTTCTTTTTAAAGGTAATATTTGAACTGGGTTTGAAAGCATTCATAGGAGTTCTGGTCAATGTAGGAGAAGAGGTGCCTCCAAAAGGAGGAGAATAGCATAATATAGGTATGAAAGAGTAAGGTATGTTTGGAAAACAGCAACTAACTAGGAAAAGTGCTGGGTTCATGGAGGAGGAAGCAGGAAAGAAGTCTGGGAAATTATACAGGAGACCTGTTATTCCATTCAAAGGAGTTGAGACTCTTTTTAGAATGGGGGAGCTTGGGGAGCTTTCCTGGCAAGGGAGTGACTTGATCAGAATGGTTTTTGTTTTTAATGGTGTTTGTGGTTCAGCTGAAGGTTCTTTGAGGATTTCAGGAGAATGATGATGACAGCTGGATGATCGTAGTGGTGATGAAAAGAAAGGGGAAAAATTTATTCAATATATAAGATTAAGAATTGCAGGTCCTGATGAAAGACTGAACATCAAAGGAGTTGACAGTGACCTTTCCCTGATCAGGCAAAGTAGCAGGTTGGAGGAAAGAATGTTGAGTTTGGGAGCCTGATGAACTTAAGTGGTAGAAATAATTGGTAAAGGAGAGAAGGGCTTGTTGGGGATCCAATCTGTGATCATCAATGAGTAGGCAAAGGTGAAGTATATGTGGAGGGCAAGGGGACCTTGAGGAACACCAACAGCGAATGGGTTGGGGAAGACAGTGAAGTATTTGAAAAAGACCAAGGCTTTGGGAGGCAGGAGGCGGGCAGATAACCTGAGGTCAGGAGTTTGAGACTAGCCTGGCCAACATGGTGAAACCCCGTCTCTATGAAACATACAAAAGTTAGCCGGGCGTGGTGGCGGGCACCTGTAATCCCAGCTACTCTGGAGGCTAAGGCATGAGAATTGCTTGAACCTGAGAGGCAGAGGTTGCAGTGAGCTGAGATTGCGCCACTGCACTCCAGCCTGGGCGACAGAGCGAGACTCCATCTCAAAAAAATAAAAATAAAAATAACAATACCAAGGGAGTGAAGGGTTTTTGAATCAGGCTGAGCACCAGAGGATGTGCTATCAGGGAAGCCACGGAAGAATTTTCAAAGTGGCCTCCAGTGTCAGGTGTGACAGACACCCTCTGGTCTCTTGGGCTCGGCAGTGTTACCGGGTGTGTCCAGGGACCGCCAGCGTGTTGTGAATGCTGCCTCCAGGGTTCCGCCCCAGCCCCTCTCATGGATCTGGGTGAAGGACTTGGGTTTTTGTTTGTTTGTTTGTTTGTTTGTTTTGATACGGAATCTCGCTCTGGCACCAGGCTGGAGTGCAGTGTCGCAATCTCGGCTCACTGCAACCTTCACCTCCCGGGTTCAAGCAATTCTCTTGCCTCAGCCTCCTGAGTAGCTGGGACTACTGGCGCACGCCACCACGCCCAGGTAATTTTTGTATTTTTAGTAGAGACAGGGTTTCACCGTGTTGGCCAGGATGGTCTCGATCTCTTCACCTCGTGATCCGCCTGCCTCGGCCTCCCAAAGTGCTAGGATTACAGGTGTGAACCACTGCACCCGAAGGACTTTGTTCTAATTGGCTTCAGAGTTGAGGAACTACTGTCCTAGCCATAAGCATTGAGTCTGCAATGCAGAGTTGTAAGTAAGAGGTAGAAACATAGAGACAGGACCCTTCCAAAAAGCTTAGCTGCATGGAGGAAAGAGGTTGCAGGATGGGAACCAGAGGGACAGAAGAGTAACCCAGAATAGTTTTGGTCTGAGTGCCTTGAGTATATTTATATATAGACTAAAATGAGGGAGGCGGTAGAGATGCGGTAGAGAGAAGGAGGTTGGTGTTGGAAGAATATAAGCCTGGAAGACACAGGTTTCAGAGTGAATGTAGAAAGTGAAAAGCCTCTTATTTTCAGAAGGAAAGAAGGGAGGGCAGAAGGATGAAGGTATTTGATGTTGGATGGGGGATCTCCCTTTTGCTTCGCCATCTTCATATCATCCTGCACTTCTCTAAGCCGCTTGAAACCATTAGCCACCTCTTCCTTCTTTGAAACTCCCTTCTAAGTTTTCTTTCACTCTCCAAGACTCTACCCTGGAATGTGCCTCTAGAACAGTGGACCCCAACATTTTTGGCACCAAGGACCAGTTTCGTGGAAGACAATTTTTCTGACCAGGAGAGGGGAAGAGTTGGGGATGATTAAGGAGCAAGCAACCTAGATCCCTCTCATGCACGTTTCACAATAGGGTTCCTGCTGCTATGAGAATCTAATGCAGCTGCTGATCCAACAGGAGGCGGAGCTCAGGCGGTGATGCTCACTCACCTGCTGCTCACCTCCAGCTTTACCGCCCGGTTCCTAACAGGCCCCAGACCCTTGGGGAGCTGGGGACCCCGCTCTAAAATGTAGTGGGTGGAGATTGGATGAGTTTGATGCTCATATTTTTGTCTGCTAGCTTTATATATGTGTGTCTAAGTCTAAGTATTCTTGGCCTACAGGTTTTCTTCTTTAAAAGAAAAAAAAAGAGGATTAATATGTACCTCACAAAGTAGTTGTGAGGACCAGAACTTAGTAAATGTTATTCTTCCTGTTTCCTAAGTACAGGAATTACCTATGGTTTGTCCTGAGGACCCTTCCTTTCTCCTCATTATCTTTTATTTTATTTTATTTTATTTTATTTTATTTTATTTTATTTTATTTTGAGACAGGGTCTCACTCTGTCACCCAGGTTGGATCGCAGTGGTGCGATCTCGGCTCACTGCAACCTCCACCTCCCAGGCTCAGGTGATCCTCCCACCTCAGCCTCCCAAGTAGTTGGGACTACAGGCGTGCACTGCCACACCTGGCTAATTTTTTTTTGTATTTTTGATAGAGACAGAGTTTTGCTATGTTGCCCAGGGTGATCTCAAACTCCTAAGCACAGGCGATCCACCTGCTTCAGCCTCCCAAAGTGCAGAGATTACGGGCGTAAGCCAGGGTGCTGGCCCTCCCCTCACCATCTGACTCATTCCCTTTCAAATGTCACCTCTGTGTTGATGCCTCCCTGCTAGCTTTTGTTTTCATTTCTGCTTTACTCTGAAATGGCCTGTTCCCTCACTTGGCTGTTCTCACAGAAGCATCACTTGGACTGAGAAATATCGTTCATGTTGCCTCAGTTCCTATAATCAGTTACCAGGTCTTTCATTCTAGCTGTATAATATTTCATTCATTCATTCATTCATTCACTCATCTGACATTAAATTATTTATCAAACTGCCTGGTATCCTGTTAGGGGCAAGACATGATCCCTAGCTTACAGGCAAACGTTCAGAAAACTAGAATGTAGTATAATGATTACTCTGCAAGAGTTTAGTATAAAACTTGATGGGGTTCTTCCAGATCTGCTGGTGGAGGTGGTCTGCAAAAACTTTCATGGCTAGAGGTGAGTTGTGAGGTTCAGTAGGAATCAGCTCCACCAAGGTTCGTGGTGGAGGCGGAGAGGTAGAGACAGAAAGGCCTTGGACTACTCTGCATGCCTGAGAAGCAGCTGGTTGTTAAGTGTGGCTACAATGTAGATAGATAGGGTGGAAGCAGAGGAGAGAGAGAGAGTGGGGAGAGCACTGCAGGGGCAGGTAGGCCAGATCCTGAAGTGTGTGCTGCACACAGCACTGCACAGTAGAAATAAAAGGAGAGCCACACAAGGAATTTTAAATTTTCTGGTAACTGCATTCAAAAAAGTAAAAAGAATAAGATATAAATTATAGTAGTATTCTATTTAATCCAACTTGCCCAAAATATAATTTCAGCTTGTAATCAGTATTAAAAATATATGAAAGACACATTTTTCATTTACTTCTTTCATACTAAGTTTTTGAAAAGTCATCTCAATTCAGACATTAAAATTTCATTGGAAATACTTGATCTGTATTTAGATTTCATAAAACTTACGGTTAAAAGAGGTGATTCACATACCCAAGTTGTTCAAGACATACTTAAACATTTTCTGATGACTGAATTAGGTATTGATCTTTAAATTTAAATAAACTTTCATGAAAATCACACATTTATTAAAAATTTAGTCCTATATTCACTCTAGCCACATTTCAAGTGCTCAGTAGCCACATGTGGCCAGTGGTTTTTCTGTTGGACACAACAGGCCTGGAGGATATAGGCCTTATAGAGACCGAGGATTTAAATCAAGTGAGGTCACATGATCAGATGGGCTATGGCATGGCCAGACTAGGAGTTGCATTTGTTCACATTCAGAGTTACAAAGTGATGAGGGCATGTGATGAGGGCATGCTCCCAGGCAAGGTATGGAGAGGCAGATAATATTTAAATAGGAGGTAGTGTGGGTGGGAATTGGTAAGATGGGAAATAAAAGAGAAGGAAGATTATTAGATAATTCCTTATTTGGAATAGGATTCTTTCCCTGAAAACCCAGGAATAGGAGCTAGCTTGATTTTAGAGCTTGGAGAAATAAATAATTTCAGTTTGAGGCAAAATTTGTGGCTCTTTTAGGACACCAAAGTGGAAGTGGCCAGAAGGTTGTAGGAACAAGGGACTGCAGCTCTGAGAAGATATTTTGGTTGGGGAAAATAATTCAGGAATCACCAGGATACAGGCATGAGTTGAAGCCACAGAAATGTTAAGGACTTCCAGGGATAGTGCTTGAGAGTAGGGGCCCCACAAACTACAGTTCTATGCGCTGAATCCAGCTGTCGCCTGTTTCGTAAATAAAGTTTTATTGGAACAGTTGGAAAACAGCCACACCCATTTGTTTACAGATGGGTTGGGTTATATTTGCTCCACAACAGCAGCGCTAAGTAGCTGGGACAGAGAGCATCTGGCCTGCAAAGCTGAAAATATTTTACTGTACAACACCACAGAAAAAGTTTGCAGACCCCTGCTTTAAGAGTTTTGCAGCACTGAGGCCTTAACTTTAGACAAGATGCAATATTGAAGAATGAGCAGAGGAAGGGGATGCTCATTAAAAAGGATGAGAGGGAGCCATCAGAGATAGCGCCAGAGAACCAGGAATGAGGAGGACAACCTGGAGGCAAACAGAAGAGAGATTTTCTTTTTCAAGAGAAATGATATGAATGACAGTGTCTTGTGTCATCAAAGTTTAAGTAAGGTAAGGGTTGAAAACTCTCTTTTGAATTTAGCAACTGGAAACTCATTGGAGTTACCATCACTATCAGTTACTTACCTTCATTAAATTTGTACATACATGGAGACCTATTACATCATATTCTAAATTCCTAAAGTTTGTGAGTTCATGGGAAATGAGGAAAGGGAAGAGGTGGGACTTTGGAGAGCTGTTTTAAAGAGACGTGAACACACCCAGGTGCAGTGCTATGCAAGTTTCCCCATTCAGTGTGATGGACTCAAGTCACCTCCGCTCATTAGTAATATGATAGGGACAGTTTCAGCAAAGAGGTGAGGCAGAAGCGAGCTTGCAGAGGTGGAGCCAGGGGAGGGAAGGATGTCGACACAATGAAGTATAGTTCTTTCAGGCAGCTGGCAATCCCAGGGAGAGACACTTGAGGTTGAGGAAGATGATTTTATGATTGGCTAACCTACTTGTTGGAGGGAGAAGTAGAGTTTGGAGAGATGAGTGTTCGATGAGCAGGGCACTCTGGAAGCAGGGAGAAGTGGATGAAAGTGTCCTAATTTGTCCCTCATTCTCTCTGCTTTAGCCCCATCCTGAGTACTTCTATCAGATTTCACTTCCTGTAAAGCTCATTTCATCCCAGCCCTTCCCTGCTCCCTGCTAAGGTAGGGTTCCAACTCCAGTCTTCTCTGTCAAGCTTGGCCACTTCTTTTCTCCTATTTGCTTGCCTGCCCCAGCCCATCTCTGTCTTCCCCACTCGCAGCCTCTTGAAATATACTACTCTACTCAAATGTCTGGGCATCACCTAAGTCTTGGCTAACCTGACCTATAATAGGTGCTCAGTTTGGTAGTATTTATGAAGTAGAAAGAGAAGCAAAAAAAATCACAAATCATTAAAGTTTTAAGGAACATAATAAATTTACTTCTGAACAAGAAGTAGAACTCATTGCTTTGATCCCTAAATAAAAAAAGAACAAAATCCTAGGCTGGGCACAGTGGCTCACACCTGTAATCCTAGCACTTTGCGAGGCCAAGGCGGGTGGATCACTTGAGGTTAGGAGTTCCAGACCAACCAGGCCAACATGATGAAACCCCATCTCTACTAAAAATACAAAACTTAGCTGGGCGTGGTGGCACATGCCTGTAATCCCAGCTACTCGGGAGGGTGAAGCAGGAGAATCCCCTGAACCTGGGAGGCGGAGGTTGCAGTGAGCCGAGGTCATGCCATTGCACTCCAGCCTGGGTGACAGAATGAGACTCCATCTCAAAAAATAATAATACATTAAAGCATAAAATAAAATAAAAATAAAATAGAACAAATTCTTATAGAAGTGTTCTCTGTCACAGCACTCTTGATGCGTGGACCAGGTAATTTTTACTGTAGGGGCTCTGCTGTGCATTGTAGGATGTCCGACAGCGTCCCCAGCCTCTCCCCACCAGATACCAGTGGCACAAGCCCCCTCCTCCAGGTGTGACAACCAAAATGGTCCTCAGCCATTGCCAAATGTCCCCTGGTGGGGGAGGGACAATTAACCATCAGTTGAGAACGACTGCTGTAGAAGGACAGATTGTTAGGCAGATATTTTTCCCTGATTTTTTTTTAATTCCTGGTGTATCCTTTTCCCTCATACTTTGCATTTTTAATTGTTGGACCCAAAGGAAATTATCCTCAAGGTATGTCTCATTCCAGGCAATAAAAATGGAAACCAACCATTTTTGTCTGCTTACCAAGCTGCTAGTGGTGCTGGTCCTATCCCATCTTACATACATCAACTCAGAAAAATCAAAGTAGGAGCCCCAGCGTGTGAACTGATGGTCAGTATCATGCGGCTACTATACCTTAAGATCTTGAGGGCTTACCTGAAGCACGTTGCAGCTGCCCCAGCTTCCCAGCCCATTCAGATTAACCATTCTGTTTGGACATTCTTGAGTTGACGGGCATTCAGATAAAAGTGAGGTCAGAATTCTCCCATCACAAATCTACACCTGTTGGAAGGAAGCCACATTTGTGGAAAAGAACCAGAAATTTGTAAATACATGGAGACTTATTAAATCATACTTAAATTCTTAAAGTTTATGAGTTCACGCGAAATGAGGAAAAGGAAGAGGTGGGACTTTGGAGAGCTATTTTAAGGAGAAGTGAACACACCCAGGTGCAGTGCTGTGCAAGCTTCTCATTCAGTGTGATGGACTCAAGGCGCCTCTGCTCCTGGGGTGGGAGTTGTCAGTGATGGGGATTTGGTTAGGAGCCCTGTTTGATTCCTGTCCAGTCCAGTTTTCTTGCTGTATAGACACGTGCCAGGTGCACTAATAATCAACCACTTGTATCCACAGTATAAGGTGCAGGATGCTAATCCTATCTGCAATTATTAGCATGTACATTCTTGACTTCAACAAACTGCATATACAAAGGAGAAATGCTGCTGAAAAGCCAATTAAAGATTTTCTTTAGATTTCGAGGCTTTAAAATGGTAATCAAAGACTGCTTTGAACAGGGCTGGCTTGCAGTATTACCCTCTGCCCTGCTCTGCGTTTTTCCCTTTAACTACAACTTGGTAAACAAGAGCTGATTCTTAACAATAACCGAGAAAGTTAGTGTTGCTCTCTAAGCTGTCATTAGAAGAAATGTTGACTTTATTGATGTTATAGTCCTCATATAGCCAGGAGACAGCAGCAAAACACATTTTTTTCTTTAAATTGAACTGAGAATTCAGTCTTAGTTCACGTTCATTTTATGATGGGGAGAAGAGTATTTGCACTTGAGAATTTCCCAGTGGCCTCCCAAAGGGCTGGGTTTTATGAGCTAGTAATAATCACTGTGATTTATTGAGCACCTAGTACATACAAGACACTTTACATACATTATTCCTCTGTGCTCTCAGAACACTGTGCATTTTTCATGGTAGCGCTTATCACAATTCTAATCTCCACTTATTTATATGCCTAATTGATTAATCTGTGTCTTCTTGATTAGACAATCACCTTCATGTTGATGGAACTGTATTGATTTTTGTTCCATGTTGGCACCCTAACACTTAGTACAGGGCCTGGCATATTTTGTATTAACTATAGAATAAATATTGCTTAGAAGGACGAGTGAAATCAGATGCAGAACAGCATGATTTTATAGATGAGGAAATGAGAATAGGGAGTGGTGGGATATCTTGTTGAAAACTTAAAAATTGGCTGAGCTAGAAATCAAACCCAAGTATGTCTGCCTGTTTTCCACCAGACCTGCCTTCTTAAACTTTAATATGCATGTGAATCACCTTGGGGATATTTTAAAATGCAGGTTCTCATTTAGTAGGTCTGAGATGGGCTCAGGAATTTGCATATCTAACAAGCTCCCAGGTGATGCCTTTGCGGCTGTCCGCAGAACCATGCTTTGTGTAGTCATAGCCTGCAACACAGTTGCAGTGCAAAGGTTGATCACTTTCTCATCTGTTGGAGGTATATGTGGTTCTATTGGAAACCCTTGTCATGAGACAGATCCCTTGTACTAGTCTCCTATGGAAGGTGCCACAGGGGTCTACTCTTGGATAAATGCATTGGCTCTTCTCATCAATTGGTTGTGCATAGGTTATGATCCTCTCTCCCCCGCTCCTCTCTCTCTTTTGGGGGAGAACATGATCAACAATGGCTGTGATCTTTGATGAATCTTAACTCAGGTATTTAGCATGCTCGTTATTAGGAGCCCTGTTGTCTCCGTTTACAGGTGAAGAAGACTAGTAATTTTAATTCCCTATTTTAGAGTGTTGTTCCTGTCCCAAAGATGTCCAGTACCTCCACCCCTCACAGCTACCATGGGCATGCCAGGGAGTAGCAACACTCTTTCAAAAGTTTCTTTGGGTGTTTAGTTGATGAATGAATCCTGTTGAGAATCTGGCATTATCCGACATCAGATGGTCCCGCCGTTGACCCTGTAGTCATCCAGTGGCCCCAGCACTCAGCAGGCAAAGAGAAGTGGCCTCACTGTTGGTACCTGTTCTACCTATTCAGGGCACCTCAAGCCCTGTCTTTCTCATTGGCATGTTCGTGATAGTATGATTAAGGTAGCTTGATAAAGGACTTCTGTTTCTTTCTAAATCTCCTCCCAGGCTCAGCATTTCCCCATGGGGGAGACACAAGGTCTAGGTGCTTATCTAGACTACATGATAGCACATGGATGGATGGGTGGAGCATATCTCTGTGCGAAGGGGCCCCTCAGCCAGAGCTGGACTTGCCTCTCACCAAGCAGGCGGATGCTTTTGTCCCAGCTCCACCTATGTACGCTTTATCACCAGCTTCTGGCTGTTTCTCAGATTCCAAGTTCAATCCTTGCTAACTGTAGGGACAATATCTGCATTCTTGACTTTTAGGCCGACTGATTCTCTGTACTTCCCAGCCATTCACTCTAGATCCATTCATCATCGTAGTACCTGATTGGAACCCACTGCACCCTTCATTCATCATGTAACACAATGTTACCATTTTTATGTGTTTGTGAGATTTGAATATATACATATGTATGTTGCATTTTATTTTTATTTTATTTTTTTTGAGATGGAGTCTTGCTCTGTCGCCCAGGCTGGAGTGCAGTGGCACGATCTTGGCTGACTGCAACCTCCACTTCCCGGGTTCAAGCAAATTCACCTGCCTCCACCTCCCGAGTAGCTGGGACTACAGGCACCCACCACCACACCAGGCTAATTTTTGTATTTTTAGTAAAGACAGGATTTCACCATATTGGCCAGGCTGGTCTCGAACTTCTGACCTTGTGATCCGCCTGCCTCGGCCTCTCAAAAGTGCTGGGATTACAGGCATGAGCCACCATGCCCGGCCATGTGTATGCTGCATTTGAATTGTGTGGTGGTAAAAATTGAAGGGGTGCCTTAAAAAAGATTTACTTTAGCTCTGTATTTTGAAAAAACTCTTTCAGATACATTTCTTTATGGTGTTCAGCTGTGTTAAATGGTCTTGAAGGGTAACTTAACGAGAAAAGGTCTTATGTGTTAAGGACATCATTATATTGTTAAAATTCTGCTGAATGTAAATAGGCAGATGCCTGTAGTTTGTCCTGAATCCTTTACTGAAGGGCTTGCCTTAATTGTCTTCACATGGACAAACAAGGCACAGGAATTACAGATGATGAATGAGGAATATACCGCTGATGGAATTTTCTTAAAACACACCGTGTGTTTCCACATCTTTCTTTTTACATTAGAGTTTCTCCCTTCATTTAATTTTCATTTGTTTGGGAGTGTTATTTTGGATTTAATCTATGTAAACTATATGCCCATGCCTTTGGATTAATGGACTTCACAAAGGTAGTGATTAAAGTTTACAGATGTGGGAAGCTACAAATACAAAAGGAAGCTTACATTTTTCTCTTTTTATTCATTCATATATATATATTCCCATTTTGTAATTCCTTAGCATCATGTCATTGTTCCCATAAAAATATACTGTATTTTCTGAAATGATACAATCTATGAAGCATTTCCCATTATGTAGATACCATGTCTTTAAATTATAGCAATTTCTTAAGATTTTAAGGCAAAATGAGCTCTTAGAAGTGTGATTAATAGCAGGGAATGAGGCTAATGCTGGGTCATCAGTGGCACTCCATTACAAAAAGGTTGGATTAATAAAAGCATTCATCTTTTTGACCAATAAAGCATTTGAATGATATGCTTATAGTTCTTATAGTAGTTACTTGCTACTAAATAAACTCTGAACTTGTATTGTGGAAAGGCGGCATGACTTAAGTGGCTGATGCACAAGTTTTTTGATGGTGTGAGAAAAGGCAGGCCTGGATGGGAGGCTCATTGTTGGAGCTACTGGTTTTTAGGGTGTCTTCTACAAGCGTAATACCCATGAACTAGGAGCCTCATTTGGTTTGGGGGCAAGTGTAAAGAATCTGGCTTCTTGGTTGATTATGTCTTTAGCAGTGTAAGTGTCCATGTAGCCCCTCAGTACGTGCTTTGTGAATTGCACTGTTAGGAATCCAGTGCTTAAGGGTCAAGATTATACCGTGGAGGTTCATGAGGGTCTCTTAAGTCTCCTGTAGCTCAGTTGCCCAATATATGAGCCTTGTACCACTCACAGATAGGTTGGGAGAGGATTTTTCGGTGGCTCATAAATCATTCACCAATTCTCATTACTGTGGTTCAATGTTGAAGCAATTCCATTTTCAATTCTTTTTTAATCCTTCTGATAAAGCCAAGGAGAAAGTCTCAATTTGGTACTAGTATCTTTAATCTGTCTCTACCAGTTGTAAGCTCATTATTTAACAAAGAAAGAACATGGTTCCACTCAGAGCCTCTGAGAAACAGCAGGTTCTAGCAGAATTTAATATCATTGGTTAGGTTTTATAACATGCATTATAAAAGTCTTTCTCACCTACAAAGGGTTACATACTGGTTTTCCATTTGAAGAAGTGATACAAAGCTTCCTCTGAAGGTAGATTTATTTATCAAAAGTGAATCATTTTTTAAAATAACAATATGGTAGATGTGGATGGAGATGGTGAAAATAATGAAGATAGAAGTAAAAGTGAATGCACGGGGCTTGGGAAACTAGCTCCGGTGTCCACTAAAGTGCCACAGCCTTTCTGAGATTCTCAGAATTTGTAAGATTTTCATTCTGGGGAGGAGTTGTGAAAAGAAAAATCAGTCCTTCCCAATCTTGAGTTAGCCCAAGGCCTCCTAAGAACTATTTTCTATTTTAAAAATAATTTGTTGAACAGCTTATATAAAAGCCTTCTTAATGTACTTTTTTAAAAATAAAACTTTTACAATTTGGGATTCATGGGGAATAAAATAAGTAAACTGGGTACATAGAAGTAAAACTAAATGTGGGCCCGGCATGGTGGCTTATACCTGTAATTCCAGCACTTTAGGAGGCCAAGGGGGGAAGATCACTTGAGGTCAGGAGTTGGAGACCAGCTTGGCCAACATGATGAAACCCTGTCTGTACTAAAAATACAAAAATTAGCCGGTTTTGGTGGTACACCCCTGTAATCCCAGCTACTCGGGAAGCTGAGACAGGGGAATCACTGGAACCAAGAGGAAGAGGTTGCAGTGAGCCAAGATTGCGCCACTGCACTCTGGCCAGGGCAACAGAGCAAGACTCCATCTCAAAAATAAAAATGGAAAAATAGAACTAAATGTGGGTTAGGGCAAGTTTAACACCACTGCTGGGGAAGAGGAAAGAAGACACATTATTTATCTTGCTCGTGATAAGGAATAGGTGAAACCATCTTCAAACAGAAAAGAGTTCCCCATTCAAGCAATGATTATATGCCCAGGTTTAGCCTAGCTTTCAAAACTCCAGGACTCAATTATGATTTCCCTTTGTGAAGGGAAATTGTTACAACTCTTTGGATTACCGTTTAGAATTGTCAACTATGTTTATAATCCTTTAGTAATATTCTGGTTCATCCAGGGTTCAGGAAAAGAAAATAAAAACTGAAGCTCAGGAGAACTGGACAAGAGCTGAAGTGCAGAGAGTGAATCATCAGCATTTTCTCCTGGAGACAGGACAGTGAGGATACCAGGACACAGCCCTCCACTTTGACTTTTTCATTTTATTTTTCTCTTAGGTTTTCACTGGGGTGTTGGTTATAGAAGCCCCTTCACTTTTCTCTACCTCCTAGTCATCCATAGGGTAGTGAGCACGGAATCTGAGAACGTTCTGTTCTCAAAACATTAGAGGAAGAGTCTCTCTGTTAGTTGTTCCAGCAGTCGGACTTGCATCATCAATCAGTTGAGCAAGTCTGATTTTCTTTCTCAAGGGCAGTAGAACAGCTCCAGCCCTAGCTTTTAAGGGAAGTTCTTGATGTCCCTCCCTGCATGTCCATCAGGTGTTAACAGGTCCTTGAGCCTGAAAAATGGCCTCCTACCAGGGCACTGAATGCTCAGTGAAAATTTTCTTCCCCTGACATTGTCGAGGCCTCAGGGACTATGTTGATTTGGGGAAAGATGATGGTTGGCAGACAGGGACTTAGGGAACAAACCACAGAGCAACAAAACAAAAACATGAAAGACAACACACTAGTTACTTTGTGACTTCAGGTTTGCAGAACAAAGATTAGATAATTCAAGCAAGGCCTGGAAACAAGAGCAGCTAGAGAAGGTTGAGGAGTTTATTCACAGTGGAACTCCGGAGGGGGATATCTGTTGTGGGGGTTGGGGTAGACCAACACAATTTTTGTTACTTTCTTTTTAGACAGAGTGGAAAATTCCAATAACCTGATTGTTAATCATGTAATTGCCAGAATCCACTTAGGTGTATCTTTATTTTTTTAATATCCTTCTCTCATTTCCATATTTTGCTTTGGATATCCAGCAGACAGTGTTTTGCTGCACTTTGCACTGACATCACGCAGAATTTAAAAAAATTAGCTAACTGATTATAAGTGTAAGATATAGATAAATTACCAAACTGTTTTTCAGTATATTTTGCTTATTAAATTTTAAGTAATGGAAGGAGGTTTTTCACATGTATCAAAATTAAATTAATGGTGTTAAAGTATCTGTAAAATAGATTGAAACTAATGTTTTAATTGCAGATTGTGTTTCTAAATATAGTATCTCTGATAAGGCATGATAACTTTCTTATAACACACAGTAAGCTGCTTTATGTGGTAGTACACATCAGGGAAATTTTTAGAGATTAAACATTTCTTCTTAACACTTTTGTTAGGGACACACCGAACTTATTGTTCATTCTGGGCTTTGAAGAGCTAAGATTTTATTGATAAGCTGACAGAATGAACCCCTGAGTGGTTACATGGGACATCAACTGATTATTTTATTGGTTGATATTTTTTAAGGAAAACATCATAAACTGATATAGTTGGATTTTTGCAGAGTAGTTGAGAATGCTCTGCATCTGTTTGTGGGCCCACTGGGCTTAAAGGTATCTTAGAATAGAAGCTTGATATGGGGAGACTGGAGCATTAAGGTTTTCCTTCTGGATGAAACATTAAAGATTCGAATCTGTGTTTGACCCATATATTTCATTGATAAAAGAAGATGAGCCCAAGAAATGAATGCAGAGTTACTGAAGCATGAAAACATTATAGTGTTTTAAAGCTGTTTTCAAATCCAACCTTTAGTAGTTTAAACCATGTGGATGCTTTATTTTTATCTGCAAGCCAGGAAATAAAAGGGTATTGACTGAGGTCTCTTGGTCTTATTTTGGGGTGACTGACCTCTTTTTCTTAGAGGGGCCTGTTTTTTGTTTTTTAATTTCTAAGTAATGTCACCAGTAAAGAGTTAAGCGGATCTGACTGGCTTCACTCTGGCTTATATGATGATGAGTAATGTGATGTTGGTAACAGCAAATTGTTGTTTATAAGCAAACATGGCATTGTGCAAACAAGCAGGCTTGGTCTCCAACCGGTTTGATTTCATGGTGGTCAGCAGCTGATCTATGTAACATACAACCTTTCTGCCTCTCTAAATGTCAGAAGAATGACTGTTTGTTTATCTTGCCTTCTTCCCAGCTGTTTACTCTGTAATGCATTTACCTCGACCTTGATTCTCAAAGAGTGGCCTCTTTCTCCTCCCCAGTTCTGTTTACGTTAGCCCTGCCCCTGGTGTCACCTATGAAATCTGTTGATTATTCCACCTGGTTAATGTTAAATTGCTCTTGTAAGATGATGTGTTTGTTCATAAACACAAATGCTGGGCCCCTTGTTTACTGTACCCATGGCAGCAATCGTTATTAAACAGATATTGCTTTGTTTGCGGGTGTGAGCAGCAGTTTATCCTGCAAGGTCTGTTTAACACACACACACACACACACACACACACTTAAATGCTAGAATTTTGATAAAGAAAGAAAAAGGGGAACTTGTCCCTGGAATGTGGTTGAAACAGACTTAGGTTTGCTTTTCTTATCTTTTGCTTGGATGAAGGGGCTGGTGAGATTAGCAAGTTGTTTGGTTTTTCTAAGAGATTTCCTTAGTGTAATGATATCTATGCAGTTGTTTGCTTTTTTCTGAAGGCAGAGAGCTCTCCTGAAAGGCTACTAGCTCAGTAATAGAGCATCAGATGGCTGGAAATTTCTTTGTGGAACAAACAAGGACTTAGAAGGTGTAGGAGAAAAAGTCTAGTACTATGAACGAGGCAGTCACCCTTGAAAGGTACAATCCTTGGATTTTGTGTTACTGTGTCTATCTTGCGTGTTGTCCTGTAGGCTTGATATGATCCTGTTGGATGCATGTACTCTTTGTCAAGTTTGAGAAGGGAGGATTAACTTTTACTTTGATGTGTTCTGAATAAATCCCCCCTGCCATAAATGAAGATATTTTAACTGGGAAAAAACTACACAGTTAATATGCATAATGTGTTTTTAAAAGCCAGTGTTTTTACTTTTACCTGTGGTTCTTACCTGTCCATTTTAAAGTGAGTTTATGCTTTGTATCATTTCTAGTTAAGTAAAGCAAGCATGTGGCTCTTTATCTAGTTTGGTGTGTGCACATGACGCTTGTCCCTTGGACACTGGGAGCCACCTTAGATAAGACCTGAACATTAGCCTGGCCTTTGTCATGTTTTGCAAACAGCAGAGAAAACTCTCAGCTCGCATCATATCATCATTTTTTTTTTAAGTTATTGTTTGTTGCTGTTTCTGAATTTGCCTTGTGTTTCAATATGAGGCATGCTCTCCTAGCATTTGCTGTAAATTACAAAGATACAACACCGACCAGGGTGAGGGTGGAGGCTGGAGGGTCATGACCTGCAGAGGCAAATGGTGGTCTTTTATATCAGAGAAGCCTTGCTCATCTGTCTGTGAGAGCAAGTTTCAGGGGGGAAAATACATATATGTATATTGGAGTTTTTGAAGGATAAAATTAAATAATTGTTCCTTTTGCACAACGGAGAAATGCAAGCAACAGAATTCTGATGGCCCACATTCACTACATTACCATGATGCTGTGAACATATTGTTCACTTTGGCCACTAGAGCGGTGAGGGGCTTGAGCCAAAGCGGGAGATACGTCAAGTGTGTCATAGATCACGCCAGTCATTAATCGATGTTATGAACCTGGCCTCGTGTACATTAAATGATAGAAAATATAGAAATGAAAAAAAAAAAGACTTTTCTGAACTGGTTGTTGGTCACTTTATTCCACTGGGCTATTTGTGAGAATTCAGCTGTTTGAATGTTCAAATTATTAAAGTTCCGCGGGCTTTGTTAGTTCTCAAACTTAAAATCTATTTTGTTCTGTAGAAATGCATTTTAATTAAGCTCCCCAGAACACCTGGCCCCATCATGCCTGACCTTCAGAGGCTTCCTTGTGGCAAAGCAAACAGCCTAGCACTGGATTGGCAAAGCTCCTTTTCAGTCTCTATTTAATTATTTGAGCTCCTCAGGATTAATATGCGAGGGAGTGGGTATGCATTCTGCTCTGTACTTGTTTCCTAGAGCGGCTTCTTTCTAACTTCCCTCATTTGCCCACAGTTGCTATGATTACGGCACTTAAACTCTTGTCTATTAGGAAATAAGCGAACCAAGACCCACCAGAGCTGAAAAGCTAAAAAATATAAATTTAGACATCTGTAATTTTTGGAGCGGGGTCAGCTTGTTATCTGTGCTCATTGGTGTCTTATAAAGATTACATTATCCAAGAAAGTTTGATGAAGACAGTTCTGAAGAATAAGACATTTACAGTTGCTCTGAACAACTTTACTGCCTTGGCATTGGAATGCAGAAATCCTTTTTTTCCTTGGAAATATGAAGTCTCCTGTCTTCACATTGAAAGCCTAGTGAAGAAGGGGGAAGCCTGTGCTTTTGTTAGGAACATTATTTTATGACCACCCTATCCCGCCAACTCTATTCTGAGTCATGAATTACAGGGAAAATTAAACATCCCATTGTCTACCTTCTCTAGCCCATCTGAATTGTCCATATATATATTCAGTGTTTCCAATGGGTTTTTGTAGGAAATTTCATTGGTTGATTATCTTTCAATGTTTAATGAGATCATCCTACTTCTCTTAAGACCTAACAGATTTAATTAATGGCTTGTTACTTTAGGAGTTTCAGAACACCAAAACAGTTAAAGAAGTGCACAGGAAATAGAGTATTTTTAAAGTTGGAATATAAAAGTTGGAGGCCAGCACAAGCCCTTGATCTCATTTGATCAAGAGGTTGGCCTTGGAATTTTCTGTCATTTAATCATTTAGTCAAACATTTAGTAATTATGTGTTAAATTCTTGTTATGTGCAAGGCATACCTGAAAGTTAAACTTGAGATAAAAGATGTATTTATTTATTATTCTTATTAAAGAAATGGAGCTGGGAAAGTGGACAAGCGAACTATTTTAATCTGAATGCTTCTTCCATTTAATTGATAAATATAAACTATTCCTGGTTTAATTGATAAATACAAGTTAGTTTCTATTTCTTTTCTTCCTCTTTTGAAGGCAAGAAAGCTGCCGTATTACATTATTGAGAATAAGCATGGGTTTTCTAAGTTTTTGCCAATTTAGTGTTCCTTGCTTGCGTTGGTCATCATAGCTATAGATGATCCCCACTGGCCATGTCAGATGCATTCAAATGCATCTTGCCTTTGCTTACATGTACCAAGCCCTGCACCTCCTGCGTTCCAGAGGGCAGGACAGGTCAGTGGCGCCGTTTGGACACAGATGCTGTGTTCTCTAGGAGGGGTGCCCCTACAGCTGGTTTGTTTCTCCTCCCCGGGGAGGCCCGACTCCTCACGTCCATGGGTTCTTAGCCTCTACTCACCTGAGACCTGGAATGATTCCAGTTTTACCCTGATCTCCTGTATGGCTAAATGAGTGGCCACATTTGTTTTGGTTTTGTTTTTTTTGAAAACATGCTTTTGACAATTTCATTGCTCCTGAACTTTTTTTCCAGAGGGGCTAAATGAAATTCCGGATTTTTAAAGATACATGTAGATAGACATCTATGGTGCATGATAAAGTTGATAATACATAAATCATTTTTAACAACAGGTAATATGCATAATTTATCGTGTTACAGTACTATCTTTCTGATATTTATGATGGATAATGTTCAGTTTTGGCCCTCATATTACTGCTTTAAATTATACCACAAGAAAATTAATGAGAAAGTAGATTTATGGGTTTCATTTGTTTGTCAATTCGGAAATTAATTGGGTGTTAATTTTAGCCGTCCCTCATCAGACCAGGACTGTAGTATGTGTGCATTACTTTGCATTCATTGTAGCTTACCTCCCATTTACTGTGGGTCACTAGCTTTGCATACATTAAAATAGCCCTCCGGCTCATTCCCTTGATTACTTTTTGAACTGCCATGCATTAGAAAATTTACGCCTTTCTGTTATAATTATGAAAATGTGGTATTGGAAGACGGTGCCTTCATAACACAGTCAGCACACTGACTTTGCCTCCTAAACTTGGCTCTTGGGTAGTCTTTCCATGAAATGGGACCCGGGTCAGTAGGACAGTGGATAGACAAATGGTGGTGTCTGTAGGGTTCATTCATAATTTGTAGAAGTTATCTCAGGTGAGAAAACAATTGTCTGATCTAACTCTGTTTCTCTTGTTTTGTTCTTTCTCCTCCCGTCTACCCTTTTTGTTTTTTTCTTCAAGAGTAGCCCATCCAAGCCCATTTGTAGACAGTAACTCTACATCTTGGGGCTGCCATCTTTCTGTCTGCTTCCTTAACCACTAAGTCTCATTTGTCATCCCCTCCACCAGTCAGTGCCTCATCTCCTCAATGCCACCTGCTCCAGCAGCATCTCGCCAGGTGACGGGTGAGCAGTGTAAAAGCATGGCCCTCATGCTAGCAAATGTGATGTCTCCATTGTTGCAGTCCTCTACTGAGAGTCTGTGGCTTTCATCTGGGATTTCTATTGCTTCATTCGTTCTCTGTTGTGAAGAGAGTAACACCCACACGAGCATTAAAGAGTACAGAACTGGTTTAATATCCTAGGCCACCCTACCGTTTGCCTACTAGGGGAAAAAAGTCTGTGGAGCTGCACCCCACTGCTTAAAACTCCTTTGTTTGTCTTATGTTGCCTTGTAAACCCTTTGCACATTAAAAGGGAACCAGTTCGTTTGCTTGATGAGAACCAGAACTAAATGTATGCTTTATATCATAATATAGACAGGTTGGTCTTCTTTTTTCCTCAGTGGCATGAACACGATTATTGAAGGTTTTAAATCTTAATGGTGCAACATGAGTAATTTTAAAAGTACCTCTCTTAGAGCTAAAGCTAGTCTGAGTCTCATCCTTACTCTTTCTCAGTCTACTGACTGCATGGAGTTAACTGACAATAAAGTAAGAGGCATGTGTTCAATATTTCCAAAATAATGAAATGTACACAGTGAAATTCACATTCTCTTCCTTCCTTCCTTCCTTCCTTCCTTCCTTCCTTCCTTCCTTCCTTCCTTCCTTCCTCCTTCCTTTTCCATGAGCTTCTGTTATCTCTTCAGAATTGCATGCCATCTTCCTTTTTTCTCTGCACATGGATGAACAATGAGAAAGAGAATTTTTCTTTTCGGATGGGGGGTGGACTGTGTAATTACTCTAATAATTTTCCTAATAGTGATTTCACCATTAACTTCTCTTCTCCCCATAGAAATAGAAACATATTTTACAAAACTATGTTTAGTTTAATTTACACATCCTTTTATGAAGAGACCAAGTTCTTTAAGGGCATTTATTCTGCTTCATATAAATAATTGATCAGCCAAGTTAATTTACTTCTGCCTGACTTGGTCAACCTTAATTAACTGCCCTGGAATCAAGACTGAACTTTTTGTTAGCTTAAAATCTTTCACAAGCATGATAACAAGGGCTTTATTTTCCCTAAATTTTCAGCATCAACACTGTAACCAAGGAAATAATCATAATAATAAAGCACAGCTTTAATTTACTATAAATACATTGGCCTGGACATTATGAATTTTCCAGAATACTTCCAGAGAGCAGCTCTGTTGGCAACAACAATAAATAAGCATGCTAAACTCAGTCCTTGTCCTTTTCTACAAGTCCCTCCAGCACAAAAATCGAACCTTTGAAGTCAGTAGCTCTGTAATGTTTCCAAGCAAGATGAGAAGTGGATCATTTTGGCTTCTTTAGGCTTTTTGACATCTATGCAGTTGCAGCATTGACCTTTGTAGGGTTATATTAAATGGATCACGTGATTTAAACAGTCTCAGTTCATCTGGAGATGCCACACAGGAAGGCAGAGGAAGATTTGGTCTTGTTTCTGGAGGAAGGACTCGTTTGTGGGTATGGTGTGGCCATACCTTTGTATTCAGGCACTTTGTATGATTACACAGTGTTTCCTGCTGTCAGTATGTCATGGAGCAAGGCAGTTAGTTAGTTATAGGGTTAGTTATTCCCCCAGAGAGAAGCAGAGGTTATGCAAACCGGGTGCCTGAGACAAGCTTCCTCGAAGAAAAGAGGGTGCAACGTCCCATGATGGAGAAGACAGATTCCTCTCCTATGTATTGACTTGATTTCAGATGACTCTAATAGTGAAAAGTCAAAAGAAAAAGACAATTGTTTGCAAAATAGTGCAGATGCCTTATATCATTGTATTGTAATGCTTTTCTTTGTCCACCTGCCACTCTCATTGTTGTCTTTTCTGGAATTTCCTTAGTTTTCTTTTCATTAATTTCCTTATCCACTACCCAGCACAGGACTTTACAAACTGGAGATTCTTAATAATGGACAAGTTCATGTCTGAAACAGAATAGTTATGGCTACATCTATCCCTTAACCGATTGAGCTTTAGTTTTCTTATCTGTGAAATGGGGATAACATTTACCTGCCTTATCTCTCTCCTAGCGTTGTTACAAGTTTGAAAAGCACATCAGAGGGCTTTTGCAATTTGTGAAGTGTGATACAGATATAAAGGCTTATTAAATGACTTGGAACGTTTGATAGAAATATTGCTGGCCCAGACACTGTTAGAAATGTTCTTAGACATTGACACTCCTATTTTTTCACATGTGCTTTTCAAAAAGCTGTTTTCTCCTGATTGGTGTGGGAGATTATGGGAAATTTTAAATCTTCCAACCTACATACTACTGTTAGCACTTGACTAATTAAGGACATCCTCAGACCAAAATAATCCTTTATGCAATTTTGGTCCCAAAGCCTGCACTCTCACAAACCTGATTCACAAGCCAAGCTGCTTGGCTTGATGCCTGCAAAACTTGTACTGGAGGACTTGGCAGTCTGCTTTGGAACTGCATGGAGCAAAAACAGGGCCTTCTCATCAAATTGTGTATTGGAGACTGTTCTTACTCCACCCACCAGAATGGTGTCTCACCAAGGAAACAAAAGCAGGACCAATCTCTTAGACACCTGCTCTCAGGCCTGGGATCCCGATGGTCACATAGTCTGAAAGCAGCATTCTACCTGCAGTTCTCTTCCATCAGGACAGGATATTTGGCTAAATATTTATGCCTCATTCTTAGGGCAGGGATAGAGTTTATATATGTGCAATGTCGTTGTCTTTTGGGGATCAAGTCCCTGGTATGGGAAGGTATTCCCAGAAGGAAAAATATCCATATATATACATATTTTTAAATCTATATCTATAGATTTTTTCTTTATATATATTTGAGATATATCCTGATAATTAGATGGATTTCCTTGCTACCTACTCTAAGACAAATGCTCTCTTGCTTAAATACCTAACACTGTGCCTTTTCCTATAATTCTTTTTTATTCCCTCTCCCCTCCCCCTTTTTTTGAGACACAGCCTTGCTCTGTTGCATGCTCTCTGCTCACTGCAACCTCTGCCTCGTGGGTTCAAGCAGTTCTCCTGCCTCAGCCTCCCGAGTAGCTGGGATTACAGGCATGTGCCACCACGCCCGGCTAATTTTTTTGTATTTTTAGTAGAGAGCAGTTTCACCATGTTGGCCAGGCTGGTCTCGAACTCCTGACCTCAAGTGATCTGCCTGCCTTGGCCTCCCAAAGTGCTGGGATTACAGGCATGAGCCACTGCACCCGGCTCTTTTCCTTTAGTTCTGTACAAAGGGGCAAGTTTGTGGAAGAGAGACTGAAACGCCCAGGGAAAAGTACCTAGGTTTCACTAATTCATTTCTTTTTTGGTGATGAACAAGGCACTCATGTTGTCACAAATTATCTTGTTACCTGATTCTTATATCTTAGGGAAGATTTTGGTTATTTTTGATAGATGCTTTACTCTGTGGACAGTAAGAATATAACTGCAATTTCTAAAGGACTGTAATTATTAGAAAGTCTGATCTGAAGACATGAGAATGAAAAAATAATAATAGAAATCAAAAAATGAGAGTGAATCACCTGTTACTTCTGAGTTTGTTTCCCACCTGCTAGTGAAAAATGCCATTCTCAGTCCACTTTTGAATTGGATCAACTTAAAAAATATATATGTCTTTGGGTTTATGAAGAGTCTGTATCAAGTTGGATCATGCTATACAGTGAAAGGAAATGAAGAAACATGTGAATTTTTCTGCTTTTAATTTTTCCATTTGGTTTTTGTGCAAGTCTGCAGAAAACAGACTTCATCCAATTTCTAGCAAGAAAACAATGTCCTCTAAAGATACCCAAAGATTGAAATTTCCCTGTTGTCACATTTCATGTATGGGGCAGAAATCTGTAGCATTGGTTGTACATATGTCCTTCCACAATTGGAACACATTTGCGTAAAAATTTTCTACCCTTTAATCTGGGATTGGTATTTCACATTAAAGTCTTAATTATTCAGGCATTTCTCAGCTTTCATGTTTGAACTCTTCACTTCCTTTAATGATTGTTGCTTTTCCTTTTCCAAATTCTGGTCTGTGAACTTGGAGTGTGACCCTGCCGTTTTCATTGTTTTGCCCCCACTGAACCTCAACTTTAAAAATACACATTGTGGTAAAGGGCTTTGACTTAACTGAACTGCTTCAAATCCTGATTCCACCATTACTAGCTGTGACATGTAGTGGACAAACTAAATAACTTGTGGATCCTTAGTTTTCTCATCCGCAAACTGGGGGTAACAATCATCATCAGCACTAAATTGGAGAATATGTGTAAATCACCTGCATTAGGGCCTGCCTGACCCAACACTGGTGATCAGTAGATGGTAGCAGTTGGTATTAGCAAATGCTATCTGTCTTTTCTCATCTTTGAACATCTTTTCTGAGCCAAGTGCTGAATCGGCTCTCTGGGATAATGGTTTTGTGCCCAGAGAGTAATAAGAGTGAATGTGAAATGTCTTTACACCTAAGTGATATTTTCTCCCTTTTTTTTTTTTTTTTTTTTTTTTTTTGTGAGATGGAGTCTCGCTCTATATCTCAGGCTGGAATGCAGTGATGCGATCTCGGCTCACTGCAACCTCCGCCTCCCAGGTCCTGGTTCAAGCAGTTCTCCTGCCTTAGCCTCCTGAGTAGCTGGGATTACAGGTACATACCACCATGCCCAGCTAATTTTTGTATTTTTAGTAGAGGCAGGGTTTCACCATATTGGCCAGGCTGGTCTTGAACTCCTGACGTCGTGATCCACCCGCCTCGGCCTCCCAAAGTCCTGGGATTACAGGCGTGAGCCACCGCGCCTGGCCCAAAGTGATATTTTCTAGCTACTCATTTTGCACCCTATTTTTTTTTCTTTTGTTTTGAGACGGAGTCTCACCCTGTCACCTAGGCTGGAGTACAATGGCGTGATCTTGGCTCACTGCAACCTCCACCCCCTAGGTTCAAGCAATTCTCATGGCTCAGCTTCCCGAGTAGCTGGGATTAGAGGCACCTGTCACCATGACTGGCTAATTTTTTTTTTTCTTTTTTTGTACTGTTAGTAGAGACAAGGTTTCACCATGTTGGCCAGACTGGTCTCGAACTCCTGACCTTAAGTGTTCCACCTGCCTCATCCTCCTAAAGTGCTGGGATTACAGGCGTGAGCCACCGCCCCCAGGCCTATATATATTTTTTCTATTAGAATTTTAGTACCTTCGGCCAGGTGCCATGGCTCACAAGGCCTGTAATCCCAGCACTTCGGGAGGCCGAGACGGGTGCATCACCTGAGGTCACGAGTTCAAAACCAGCCTGGCCAATATGGTGAAACCCTGTCTCTACTAAAAATACAAAAATTAGCTGGGCCTGGTGGTGGGCACCTGTAATCCCAGCTACTTGGGAGGCTGAGGCAGGAGAATTGCTTGAGCCCAGGAGGTGGAGGCAGTGAGCAGAGATAGCACCACTGCACTTCATCCTCGGCGACAGAGCAAGGCTCTGTCTCAAAAAAAAAAAAAAAAAAAAAAAGTGTAATATCAACAAATAGTGCCTGCACATGTTAAAATTTAATGTTTATACCTAATATGCTCTATAGGATGACTTGCTGGTTTTTGAGCAAAGGAACCAGATAGAAGAAAAATTTAATCTTGGGCCTGGCGCAGTGGCTGCAATCCCAGTACTTTGGGAGGCCGAGGCGGGTGGATCACGAGGTCAGGAATTTGAGACCAGCCTAACCAACATGGTGAAACCCCTTTCTTTACTAAAAATACACAAAAAATTAGCCGGACATGGTGGCGTGCACCTGTAATCCTAGCTACTCGGAGGCTGAGGCAGGAGAATCTCTTGAACCCGGGAGGTGGAGGTTGCAGTGAGCCGAGATTGCGCCACTGCACTCCAGCCTGGGCGACTGAGCCGTGCTCCATCTCAAAAAAAAAGAAAAAAGAAAAATTTAATCTTGAATTCTAGGTTGACTTACAAATACTAGTTTTTCTAAGGGTAAAAAAGTAATATATTTAAAACAATACTACTGAAACTTGAATTGGGAGTGACAGTTTCAGACCCGAAACTAGGGGCATGGCCCACTAATGAGGGGATAAGTTGAGTGAAAGAAAATGACAACTGTTTACAGATTTTGGCAACATTTAAACCAAGGCCCTTCTCCTTATGCACAACAACTGTTTTAACAGCTGCTTTTTTTTTCTCCCCCCCACCCACCCCCCATCTTGGAAATCCTTGTATCAGGTTTTTGAGTCATGATGCAAGAATCTGGGACTGAGACAAAAAGTAACGGTTCAGCCATCCAGAATGGGTCGGGCGGCAGCAACCACTTACTAGAGTGCGGCGGTCTTCGGGAGGGGCGGTCCAACGGAGAGACGCCGGCCGTGGACATAGGGGCAGCTGACCTCGCCCACGCCCAGCAGCAGCAGCAACAGGTACTGGGCTTTGGATTCTTGGGAGGTGGAGGTGGTGGGTACGAATTTTACTGCTGAATTTTACACTTAATCACGATCTCGCGATCAGTGTTTTGTGTTCACCTGTCTGTCCATCTGTCTTTCTGTCTGTCAGTGGCATCTCATAAACCATCAGCCCTCTAGGAGTCCCAGCAGTTGGCTTAAGAGACTAATTTCAAGCCCTTGGGAGTTGGAAGTCCTGCAGGTCCCCGTGTGGGGAGCAGTTGCTGAGACGAAGATGAGTGGACCTGTGTGTCAGCCTAACCCTTCCCCATTTTGAATAAAATTATTCTTTGGAGAAATGGTTCCCACTGCTTTCATGCAAAAATAAAAATTAAACGACAAACAGGCTTAAGCCTGTGAAGAAGGAAATAAGAGCTAAGGAATAAAAGGGAGAAAAAGAGTAGATGAGTAAGGAGAATTGAAATAAATACATAGAAAGACAGGCGGAGATGGCGAGATAACAGCCAAAACATCTAGAACACGGGCATCACTGTAGCAAGCTGCTTCCCTCTACGTGTAGGATTTGGGGGTATAGAGTATTTACATATGTTCCCTGTATTCATGCAGCAGTGGGTTTGTGGCTAAGTCTTACTGCTTTAAATTAGCTCTTATTGGTGCCTCCCCAAAATGTACATAAGTTGGGATGTACTCATTCCTGTTAGTTATACTTTTTACAGGTATGGACCTGGGTACCTGTGAGTGACTGGTAAAATATTTCCGAATGGTACAGGCGACCCAAGAAATAGTGTTCTGTTGTCAAAGTGTTGATAAAAATTCAAATAAGTAAACAACATTTGCTTGAAGACTGGCTTTGGTTTTCCCGCCTTTCCTGATTCCTCGGAATCAGGAAATATTATTAGGCTTTGTTAATAATAATAGATGCTTTATGACCTGTTTTGTTCTTGATTTACTTATTCAAAACATAGTTATGGCGCCACTCAGAAACAGGTGAATTAAAAAGAATGAAGTATCTTTGGGCCTTTCTGAAAGCTGCAGGAATTCTTGTGGGGAGGAAGAAGATAGGGACAAAGTGCCCAAACCATTTTCTTGGAATCTGTGTCAGAGAAGCTAAGCTTGTTTGGGATGCAACTTGGAGACAAGCTCTAAAGCGTGTTTTATTTTCTCCTTGCGAAGAGTTTTTTAAGGAATAAGGAATGATTAGACTGTTAGCTCCTTACAAGGTGGTGGAACCAACATGAGCCTGTGGAACCTGTTGGGAGAAAGATGCAACAAAGCGAAAGAAAGGAAAAGTAACAGACCAGCAAAAGTCTTAATTCAGAGGACTTCCTGCAAGTGATTTGATCTTTCTTTCATTGGCAGCCCAAACCCATTTGTGCCTGCACCACGGGCTCACTTCAGCTGGAATTTGTGATGCTTGTTGTGTATAAACTTTGTGCATTTAAGTTAGTGCAGATGGCCAAATTCCAACCAGTGAGGTTGTTAGCAAAACCCAGCAGTAGATAGTAAAAGGGTCTCCGTGTATTTGTGCAAGTACATGTTCATGTGATGTTCTCAGCCATTTTATTCAGAACAAATAGTTAATGTTGTTGAATGCTATCTTCTGTGCCCTTACCAGACAAGTGTCAAGATTGCCCATTTCTTTATGAAGCACTTGAGCACTTGATATGGGGCTACTACTGACTG
The DNA here is from genome assembly GCF_029281585.2 of Gorilla gorilla gorilla. NCBI lineage: Eukaryota > Metazoa > Chordata > Mammalia > Primates > Hominidae > Gorilla > Gorilla gorilla. The sequence continues at coordinate 81,080,327 of NC_086017.1, read as the reverse complement.
ATGTGGTGATACTAAATAATTAATATTTAGAGTACATTAATTACATAAATGGGAAATTCTGATTTTTTTTGAGGAGCTAAAAATCATTCAGGATCTCAAAGTAGTAAGCCAGCCAAAAAACTTTACATATAAACCATCAAAACATGTGCACACACACATGCGCCCACACACACAGCAGTGATAACAAATTGGCTACATAGAATAAAATTATAAAAGCATATTTCACCAACATCTTCCTTAAAAAGTATCAGTTGCAAACGTATTTATCCACATCTTCCTTTGGCTGTGACCACTTTGGAAAATTTGTTGTTATGGGTTATTGATACAAAGGTCAAGAAATGTATTATGATTAGACTTTTATACTGTTTTTAAATGTTTTTATGACAGTTTTTTCTCCGTATGTCGTTGACACATTTTGGGAAGAAACAAAGCAGTGGGGTCTATCACTGTGGCTAAAACCCCCTGTATTGTGATTAGCAAAGCCTTTTGAAGTCTTTTAAAATATGACATTGACAGCTGTTCAACTCCCCTAAGTATATGATAAGGCTTTTAACAGGTTGTTGGGGAAAAGGGAAATCTGTAGATGAAATAAGAAAAACTACAGGCCTGAAAATATTTCTACAAGACTAGAGTTATCAGAGTTTTCTTCCAGACTGAAAACTGCAACAATTAGACAGTTTGGAGAAATGTGTGCATTCTACAATGGACTATGGTTGTTTTCATCATTTTTATTCTACAGGTTTTTACTTGAAGTGAGAATACCAGCAGTGAGAAAATCATAGCCATGCTGAATTCATTACTGCGGTAGTCACACAAAACCACGGATAAAATTTCAATAACTGCAGGCCACAGTTGAGTAAACAGTTGCACTGAAATTTAATTCCTGTTGACTTTTCCCCCATTCCTCGCCAGGGGCACATTCAGATTCCGTAGTACAAAGACAACAGGGGTTACAGCTTTGATTAATGTAGGACAGTGGAAGAGAATTAGAACTGTAAAATATGTTAGAAGTCCATGGAACACAAAGATCTGGCTTAAAAGGGCCTGGTATAAAAACGAGTTAATTACGCTGTGTGTTATATTGAATGTTGGAGGATTTTCCAGTTGCACCAATACCATCATTGAGGATACGGGGAGAGTTTTTACTCAGTGCCAGGATATAAAATAAATAAATGCAAACCTTTCCATGTTTGCTTCATATTATCAAAGATAATTACAAATTACAGCAAACGCCGTTTTCAGAATGGGAGGGCCCTGACAAAGATTCACTATGGAGTGCACTAGTTCCATAGTGAGTTTTGTTTATAGGTTGGCTTAATTGCGTTCAAATGGTATTGTCATTTCTAAAAATTAGTTAGTTGACAACCTAGAGAAATGGGGCAAATCTGGCTTTTCCATCTTCTTTTGAAAAATTAGAATATCTGGTAACCTTGGGCTGATAGTCCCACAAGGGCAACAATTGTTGGGAGATGAATTGCTGTTGAAGACAGGGAGCCCTCCAGCCTGCTCTCGTTCCCACCAGCAGCATTGCTCATTTATGCCTCTAGGTAGCGGAGTTGGCGATTCTGGGCTGGAAGGTAGACTCATCACTCAGAAGCCATCAGCCCAAGAGAGGTGCTGCCATTAGCTGGTAGAGCCCGCCAACACACTCACAAACTGTCTCTCTTCCTCAAGACTAAATGTATTATCTCTGTAATGTCTCAACTCTATTTATGTCTGAGCCATGAAACTATTATAACAATAGTTTTCTAATAATATAATTTGATAGAGTTTCTGAACATTTTCTTTTATCTGTTGAGTAATTCTTTACCCGATACCATAACTGCTTTTTATTTCCTATTATCCCTGCACCATTTCTATGTCTGTAAAAGTTGTATTGGATGTGCACTGCTCCATTATGAAACTCAGCAACAAATACTATTAGCAATTACTAAAGTTTTTTTTTTTCTTAAAGAAAGGATTTTAAAATGTCCAGAACAATTTCACAAACTGTGTGGATTAATGCATTTTAAAAGTCTTGAATTTTAGAAAGCAGAATTTTATTTCCATATTGCTGCAAATGAGAGCTTTTTCAGATAAGCATATTACATAGAGCATAATGTTTAGAAGTTTCTCCATATACAGCATATGCTGTCAGGTCAATTAACAGAATGCATACTAGAAAATGTTTATTCAATAAAAATGAATAGCTGTTAAATAAAACAGCTATTTCTTAACAACATTCCATTTAATGATGAGGTTTTTGTGGGGTTTCTTTCTTTTTTTTTTTTTTTTTGGTACCACCTGGCAGTTTTATTGTCTGCAAGTCAGTATAGAGAGAGCTTTGGTTGCTGCAGTTCTGAGGTGTGGCTATCATTTTATATGAAGAGAGCAGTTTAGAGGGAATCTGTGAGAAAAAACTTTTAAGATATGCCGTATTTAGAATTTGAACATGTATTATTTAGAAAGTGTGGATAAGCAAAGTGTTTACTTCCCGTGGCTTCTTTCTTTGACATCTGGTTTAAGGTGTTGGGTCTTGTGGCCCAGAAGACAGTGAGTATGTTTTAAGTTAACAATGTAAAAGAAGGAGAGAAAATGTGAAATGACTAGCAAGGAGGTGGGAACGGTAGATAGGGAACTTCTCTTGAAAAAGAAGAAGGGGAGTAAAGAGGACCCATCGGGTTGAATTTTTCCAATGAACCATTGAAGGAGGTCAAAGATTAGTCATTTCCCGGAACGCAAGAAGCTCAGAGAAATGGGTGGGACTCAGGCAAAGAGTCTAGTTATGTACATTCAAAGGGGTTGTAGAGGCTGTCTGTGGTGGCTCACGCCTGTAATCCCAGCACTTAGGGAGGCCGAGGCGGGCTGATCACTTGAGGCCGGGAGTTGGAGACTAGCCTGGCCAACATGGCAAAACCCTGTCTCTACTAAAAATACAAAAATTAGCTGGGCATGGTGGTGCACGATTGTAGTCCCAGCTACTCAGGAGGCTGAGGCAGGAGAATCACTTGAACCTGGGAAGCAGAGGTTGCAGTGAGCCAAGATTGCACCACTGCACTCCAGCCTGGGCAACAAAGTGAGAATATGTCTAAAAAAATTTAAAAAACCAAATAATGTCTGGGCGCAGTGGCTCACGCCTATAATCCCAGCACTTTGGGAGGCTGAGGAGGGCAGATCACGAGGTCAGGAGATTGAGACCATCCTGGCTAACATGGTGAAACCCTGCCTCTACTAAAAAATACAAAAAATTAGCCGGGTGTGGTGGTGGGTGCCTGCAGTCCCAGCTACTCGGGAGGCTGAGGTAGGAGAATGGCGTGAACCTGGGAGGCGGAGCTTGCAGTGAGCCGAGATCCCACCACTGCACTCCAGCCTGGGCAACAGAGCAAGACTGTGTCTCAAAAAAAACCCCAAAAATAAACAACAACAACAACAACAAAAAAAAAAAAAAACAAAGGGGATGTAGAAAATACAGTGCCAGAGGAACCTGAGAGAATCAGGAATTGATATCCCAGGGTCCTCTGAACATGGGAAATGGTATTTGAGGGACCATAGTGTCAGTGTTTTAAGTGGGGGAGGAGGGTAGAAATACTTTTTTCTTTTCAGCATAAAGAAATATACAAGCAGGCTGCGTGCAGTGTCTCATGCCTGTAATCCCACCATTTTGGGAGGGCAAGGCGGGCAGATTCCTTGAGCTGAGGAGTTTGAGACTAGCCTGGGCAGCATGGCAAAACCTCGTCTCTACAAAAAATGCAAAAGTTATCTAGGGGTGATGGCACATGCCTGTGGTCCCAGCTACTCATGAGGCTGAGGTGGGAGGATCCCTTGAGCATGGGAGGTCGAGGCCGCAGTGAACTGAGATCTTGCCACTGCACTCCAGCCTGGGCTGGGTGACAGATTGAGACCCTGTGTCAAGAAACAAAAAATACACAAGCAAATGAAAATTATTTTCTTCACATTCAAAATGGCAAAATCCATCCCTTCATTAGTTTTTGTTAGTGAAATTGCTGGTGGACATTGAGTAGAAGAAGAAAGCTGTCCCGCAAACATTTCCAGCTATTTAACTGCCTCTGTGAGAAACAATGCCTGCAAGAAATAGCTGTTGGTGTCTGTACTGGCAGCAACCACCACTGGATGAAGGTGCTTATTGCATCTCATTCTTTGCATCTCATTTTTACCCATAGGCCTCTGGGGCACCATATTAAAATTCCAGAGGCCATTCCTGGCCTTGTTTCATACCTTATGGGAAGTGACGCAGGTTATATGGTATGGATCTATAGGTGTAAAGACTGGGTAGCAATGGCTGGATTGGCTGTACCATTCTACCACTTTTTTCTTTGAAAAAGGTGGCTTATGAACTTTGTTAGGAATGCCCTCAACTGGCCTTTCCCGTTGTAGCTGCTGGAGACTGACTGTGTCTGAAAGGAGAGTCTCTTGATGCTGACAGGGAAAAGCTCATCAGCACCTCTGTGTCCTAGAAGGGGAACTTCCAGGAAGGGGGCATAGAAGAAGGTATTATTAGTATTTATTGAATGCTTTCATGGGGCCAGGTATTGTGCTGGGGGCTAGCACCTTCCCTTGCTGATAGGTAAAAACCCAGCTGTAATTTTGAAAGAATTGCTATGCTGAGATAGACTTTTATTGAAGACCTTGCATAGTTCAAATAATGTGAAAAGTATTGATGGTCAAAAATATTTTGTGTAGGAATCAATGCCACCAAAATGTTAGTGATAACCATACAAACAAACTGAAACAAAACTGAGACAGGATTCAGATAATTCTGACAAATAAAGAAAAAACAGCCACAACACTGACCCCCCCCACATTTTCTTAATTCCCTTTGGGGCTGTTTCTAGAAAAGGCGTATTTCACCCTGAATGCTAAATTTACTTCTCTACTCTGTTAGTTTAGACCTGCCTTCCATCAAAATATTGTTGTCAAAGATTTATGTAACTTGTGATTTGAGCCTTGTATGAAATTCTTTCAAGTTTTGATTACTAAACAGTTATGTGTCATTAATCTCTCCATTGAAAATTAAAATGGCACGAGAAGCAAAAGAAGAAAAAAGACCTGTAACAGAGGAGAATGTGGTAATGGAAAGCCAGGTGCCACATTTCATTACGAGTGAAGTGTACCCTCTTGACTTCAAGAGAAAGCTTTGCCACTTTGAAAAGGTAATTTTAAGCCCTGACCGGTGAGCTAATAAAAATAATCATAAAAAAAGAACGCCCTATCTCTTGTCTACTCACAGGTCTGTTTTTGAACTTTCAGGAGGTATGACTTTAATGGTAATTTGTTGACAGATTAGTTTCAGTGATTGCCAAGAGTTTGTTTTTGCAGAACTGGCAGGTCCTATCTGCTCTCTGAAGGCAAGGAACCTACTTTGCTGTTTTGCAATGGCTTGCGTTTATCGACAACTAGTGCTGAGCAGGCAGAATTGGAATGTTTATATAATGTAAACCTATAGCTTGCCTGATGGAGTCTAGTGTACTTTTAGGTAGTGCATAGATTACTTGATAAAAAGGGTTACAAGGTGACTGCTTTTATGACAAAGAAGAATAGCAATATAAATGCCAGTGGTACACTGAGCCACAAGAAGGAAGTTTATGTAGGGAATTGAACCCCATGTTAGAAAGTTTCTTTTCATCACTTTGTCTTTGAACTCAAATCTATTGTAATTATGAAGTGTTACTTGTAACATTCCAGAGACCCTTTGCTAAATACTGTGTTTGATTTGATTCATAAAAATAGAGCCACGTTATCTCCCCTCCCCCGCCGACAAAAAAATGTCATGAAGAGTTTCCCATACTGACCTTGTCTCAGCTTTGTTGCAAGTGGGCTTATAAGTGAGCTCCACTAGAAAACAGCTGCAATTTATTTCTTTGATCATTTGCATATTCTTTCATTTAACTTTTTTTTTTTTTTTTTTTTTTTTGGAGATGGGGTCTAGCTCGGTCACCCAGGTTAGAGTACACTGAGAGTACAGGGTTTCGATCATGGCTTACATGGCTTACTGAAGGCTTGACCTCCCCGGGCTCAAGCGATTCTCCCACCATCAGGCTTCTGAGTTGCTGGGACGGCAGGCCAGCTGTTTTTTGTTGTTGTTGTTTTTCTTTTTGTTTTCCTGTAGAGATATGGGTGTCACTATATTGCCTAGGCTGGTCTCAAACTCTTGGGCTCAAGCGATCCTCCTGCCTCAGCCTCCCAAAGTGCCAGGATTACAGACATGTGCCACCACACCCAGCCTCATTTAACTATTATTTATTGAGCCTCCGTATGTGGAAGAAAATGGGGGTGGAGGGGGAACTGATATGTTAGGTGCTAGGAAAACATGGGAGAATAACTTAGAGTTTACTTAGGTAGATCCTGAAGAATAACTATGGAGGCAGTAGGAAGATGGGAAGATGGTGAAAAGGCAGATTGGGTTCAGCTTATGGGAGGGTTCTAAGTAGAGAAGAAAGATCATATAACAGGTGGTGTATTAAAAGTAAATGAGAAGGTTGAACCTAGCTGGCTTGGAAGGGAAGAAATCCCGGAGAGATGAGTGGCCATGACAGTGCTACTGCAGTTGGTCTGACATTTAGTAATCGGCCACTAACGTGGCCCCAGTGAATTGAGGGCACCCTGTTGTTGATCCCTCCTGGCTTCTTGAACATCTCCTCCTCCATCTGAATCCCTTAGTGAAGTCTAAGTTCCATCAGGGAATGGGGGGCAGGATCACCTTCCTCATTACCTGGTACTTCCGCAGCACACAGCATAGTACCTGATGTAGGGCAGTTCTGTGACAGCCTATTTATGAATGAGTGAAACAGAAAGAGAAAGGAAGGACTGGATAAGAAGAGATTGTTGAGGGGAGTGTTGGGAAAAACAGGACCTTTTGAATTATGAGGTATGCAAATACCAAGGAGTGGGAGTTACCAATGATGAGTCAGGATGTTCCATCTTAATGACTGGCAAAATGGGGGCACCAATGAAACAGAAAGAGAGGGGCATGGGGAAGAACCTGAACTCCTTTCTTAGCTGCCACTAGGAGGTTAAGAACTTATAATAAAGGATGGGCTTATTTTGAAAAAGTCATTTTTTAAAAAGACTTCTACAGAAAGACATTCTGTGTAGCTAAAACTCACTATTTTGATTGCATATGTTTATTTGTGTTAAAATTATCAAGTATTTTCCATTTAGCCTTTGACAGTTACTAATGAGTACATCTTCCAAAAGTCACATGGGAAGTACTGATAAACTGCTTGTGTTCCTATTGATCATGGATTGGGCTTATCTCTTTGAGAGAACAAAACTATGAAGTTAGATCTTTGATAAAGTCTTTGTTCCATATTGACACAAGCTTCTTAGAATGACTTTGTTTTTAAGGTGGTGGGGGAGCCTATGTTGTGTTTCTTCTGTTGGAAAAGTACAATGTGCAATTATTAAACAGCTGGTGCTATTGGAAGACTCATTTAGGAGGTATAGATTAAACTGCCTGGGGACATAAAGGCTCAGTCTTCTTTGTGTATTTAAATTCAGCCATGCCCAGAGAGGGAAGGCAGGAAGCAAGCTCTGTTTTTCTCTTTAGTCCTTCCATGTGGACATTTTGCAGGATCTTCTGCATAAACTGATAGTGCAGATACCAACTGTGGAGGATATTGGATTTTTTTTTTTAAGGTTGGTAACCCTGTGTTCCCCTTGAATTAACTATTTTATCCCTATTGTTAGACAGCTCCTTTTTGACTGTACCAAAAATAAAATGAACTTCCTAACACATATTAATCTTCAGCAAAGTTTCTTCAGGTAGACCATTAATTTCAGAATTTATTATCCACACAAACACAACTGAGTTGTCAGTATCACAGCCACCTATTAAAAGAGACAAAGCAGCTGGTGGCTCACGCCTGTAATCCCCTTTGGAGGCCGAGGTGGGCGGATCACCTGAGGTCAGGAGTTCGAGACCAGCCTAGCCAACATGGCGAAACCCCATCTCTACTGAAAGTACAAAAATTAGCCGGGCGTGTTGGCATCCACCTGTGATCCCAGCTACTACTCAGGAGGCTGAGGCAGGAGAATCACTTGAACCTGGGAGGCAGAGGTTGCAGTGAGCCGAGATTGTGCTACTGCACTCCAGCCTGGGCTACAAGAGCAAGAGTCCATCTCAAAAAAAAAAAGGAAAAAAATAAAGAAAAAAAGAGGCAAAGCATCCACTGATCCTACATTCGTGTTTTTATCACATTACCTTGTCTCATCTTCAACTTCGGTCTCTCCACATTGAAGGGAAGGTGACATGATGTCTTGTTAGTCATTCAAATCCAATAACTTTTAATCTGAAGGTTAAGTAGTGAGATATAAACTAAGAGATGATAATATCAATTTTATGTTCACTGAAGGGCACAGTATACCTCTTCCTAGTAGAGGGAAAATTGTGCGTAAAATGTCTTTTGCTTTTCAGCAGCAGAGTCATGCCTCTCAGAGCCAAAGGAAGGAATATTTTTGGAAAAAATTAATAAAATAAGAGGTAGCATCCTAAAGCACGGCAAAAGTGACTTTTTATTATTATAATTATTAAGTGTTAATTTTTCAGGGCTGCATGATACGAAGTAGTTCTCTTTATAGCCTCCTGTATTCACTCTTGATATACCCTCTTACAAACTCAACAACCTTTTACAAGGTTAAAGACTGGGAGAGAATGACATAATGCTCATTCTTTCCTGACTATTTTTAGTCCTAATGTGTATGATAAATAATACTGTGATAGTATTGCTTACCTTTCCTCATTTTTTTCTTCCTATGGGTGATATTTCCATTTCAACTCAGTAGGAATTCAACATCCAAAAGCATTAAGTGAAAATGCATTTACAGTGTGTATTTTTATGATTATATTCTGATTTTTCTCATTCAATTTCTATTTCTTATAAACACAAAGTTTTGTGCTGTGTGCTATATGTATATATCACATGTATTTATATAGACTTACTGTATCATTAGTAGTTTTTTTGTTTTTTGAGATGGAGTTTCACTCTTGTCGCCCAGGCTGGAGTGCAATGGTGTGATCTCAGCTCACTGCAGCCTTTGCCTCCCAGGTTCAAGTGATTCTCCTGCCTCAGCTTCCCTAGTAGCTGGGATTTCAGATGTGCACCACGATGCTCACAATTTTGTATTTTTAGTAGAGACAGGGTTTCACCATGTTGTCCAGGCTGGTCTCAAACTCCTGACCTCAGGTGATCCACCCGCCTCAGCCTCCCAAAGTACTGGGATTATAGGTGTAAGCCACCACCCCCAGCCCATTAATAGGTTTTTGAGACAGGAAAAGCATCACGCATAAGCTGAGTATGTGACATTCACAGTTATAATTATCAAGATTATATTCTGTAATGTAGTGATTCACAATTATAATTGTCAAGATTGCATTCTGTACATAATTTTAAACTTGTCTCAGCTGTTCATTCAGTACCTTCTTTGAGTAGGGGCTAGGTATAAGGCACTATAAGTCTGCAGACAACACCAGGAATCAGCAAACTGGCCCTTGGGCCAGATCCAGCCTGCCACCTAGTAAATAAAAGTTCTGTTGAAACACAGCCACACCCGCTTGCCTACTGTTGCCTATAACTGCTTTCATGCTGCAGCAGCAGAGGTGAGTTGTTGCAGCAGAGATTGTGTGGCTCACAAAGCCTAAGATATTAATCTGACACTCTGCAGAAAGTTTGTCAATCTCTGGATTAATGAATGGCAGATGTGACAAGATTTGCCTTCTACAAACTTCTACCCTTACTTTACAGTGACAAAATGGAGGAAGCATTCATCACTCTTTTCTAAATTCTCTCTGAAAAATCTCTGAAAAATATCTATTTATTTATACTATATATATTTGTTTGTTTGTTTGTTTGAGACAGAGTCTTGCTCTGTTGCCAGGCTGGAGTACAGTGGCCCTGTCTCAGCTCGCTGCAACCTCCACCTCCCGGGTTCAAGAGATTCTCCTGTCTCAGCCTCCCAAGTAGCTGGGACTACAGGCTTGCGCCACCACACCCAGCTAATTTTTGTATTTTTAGTAGAAACGCGGTTTCACCATGTTGGCCAGGATGGTCTCGATCTCTTACCTCGTGATCCGCCCGCCTCGGCTTCCCAAAGTGCTGGGATTACAGGCGTGAGCCACCACACCTGGCCATATGTATACTATTGTTTAAGACTTTGTTTCACAATTTCTGGAGTGGCAAAATGACTTCTAATTGTCATCATTCCTCTAGAGTTCCTTTCTAATCATTCAGCTGACAGCATCTTACAAGATAAAAGTTTTGATGTTATTGGTGGTTAAAAGAATCTTCAGCCAGTCTAGTAAGGAAATGGAGGTTGGACTCACTTAGTGAGTCACTCACAGAGCAGACAGATGTCCTTGGCCCTGGCTCCGTGCCAAAGAAAATTAACATAAAAACATAACCTATCTTATGTTCATAGTCCTATAGTTGGCTAGAGGATATAAAAATATATTATTCTCAGTATCACCCTGCATTCAAAGATTTCATAATTTAGTTAAGGTGCAGTAAGACATAAACAGATAACATGAAAAGTTTTTACAATTTTTAAAGCAAATTGAAGATAAACTGTAAAAGAGATGTATATGACTAATTGATAGGTGAGTGATTTAGGTAATAAATCTTCAGTAGCCAGGAGAGGACGAATCTGTGACTATGTTGGTGGGATTCTAGGCCTTGGTGAAGTTAGGAAAGAGTCTCAGTATGTGCACGTCTGCTGATTTGTTTTAACCTCTTCCATCAGGAGATAATGGATGATAAGTATACACTGAACTATATGGGTTTGGCTTCTGACTTAGAGATTTTAAAGGCCCCAAAGCTGTGTCTTTTCCATTTTGCCATTTTAAATTTTGAGACAAGTAAGTTTGGATTTGTACTTGGAAAGACTAGAGGCACATGGTGAGGAGAGGTCTTCTTATACCATACTGTAGCAACTGAGCTTATTGGTCTCCAGGAAATGGCCTGGGACTATCTGTCTACCCAGGTGCAAAGTTGATTGTACGATTTCCAGAGATTAGATGTGGGCTGACAAGTGTGATAATTTAGTTGGTGTTGTCCATATTTCACAAACGTTTATATTGAATTTTAGCTAATTTACCTCTATTGATAATGGAGCTAGAATAACTGAAACCATAATACCTAATTTAAAAATAGTTGCCAAATTCGAAGGCATTTGATCAATTTAGTTGTTTATGAACTGACAGGATTTCTGAGGAGATGGTGTTGCCCTTGTATTTTCTCCCTTCCAACTTTTCTTCTTTCCCTCTTACTTTCTTGATTCTGTTTTTAAGTTTGTAATTGGATCACTTATATCTCACAATTTGCAAAAATCTGTACTGGCATAGTTCATATCTCTAATACTTTTTTTTTTTGAGACCGAGTCTTGGTCTGTCATCCGGTCTAGAATGCAATGGCTTGATCTCGGCTCACTGCAACCTCTGCCTCCCGTGTTCAAGTGATTCTTGTGCCTCAGCCTCCTGAGTAGCTGGGATTACAGGCTACTGCCACCACACCTGGCTAATTTTTGTATTTTTAGTAGAGATGGGGTTTCATCATATTGGCCAGGCTGATCTGGAACTCCTGACCTCAGGTGATGCGCCTGCCTTGGCCTCCCAAAGTGCTAGGATTACAGGCGTGAGCCACCACACCCAGCCTCTAATACCATCATTTTTATGTTTTGCAGGTTTATGGCCCCTCCTTTGTGAATTTGATGAAACCCAAATAACTTTTTCCCTGAAAAGTGTGTTTGTATGTGTAATTTTGCAATTGCAATTTCATCTACAATATGCCCCCCGCCAAAACAAGTTATACAGCTATTCTGTATGTTAATTAGATTTGCCAAATGTTTCAGTCTTTTGACAAATACTCTTAGGCTTTTCTATGATTAGTTGATGTTAACTATGTTAGTGACCTGTCTATCTTTAATTTGGAAAAGGGTTCCTCTTTTGGAAGAATGCTTCCCAGAGTGTCCCTGGAATAATTTCTCAGATATTTAAAATGTAGCACTGTACACGCCAGCTCTGAAGCAAACTCTGGAAAGTAAGGTCATATAAAGCAATCTGTACCAAGAGCCATTTCATGTCTATTGAAATGTAAACACCAGATTTACACACTCTTGAAATTCTTCTAACTACAGAACCCTATAAACCAGTTGAAAGATCTTTGACTAAATCAGCACAGATTACAGTAAGTGCACAGACAACCCCTTATAGGGCTGAAGGCAGTGTAAATTTGTACACCCTATTCTGAGGGTATTTTGGCATTGGACATCAAGAGGCTTAAAACAGTCACACCATTTGAATCAGGGATACAATTTTACTGAGTGGCTCTATGGCAGTCAGCAGTGGTTCTCAAACTTTTATGTGTGTGAGCATCACCTGAAGGGCTTTTTTGTTTGTTTGTTTGTTTGTTTTTGAGACAGTCTTGCTCTTGTTGCCCAGGCTGGAGTGCAATGGCACGATCTCAGCTTACCACAACCTCCGCCTCCCGGGTTCAAGTGATTCCCCTGCCTCAGCCTCTCAAGTAGCTAGGATTACAGGCATGCACCACCTCGCCTGGCTAATTTTTTATTTTTAGTAGAGACAGGGTTTCTCCATGTTGGTCAGGCTGGTCTTGAACTCCCAACCTCAGGTGATCTTCCCACCTCGGCCTCCCAAAGTGCTGGGATTACAGACGTGAGCCACCACGCCAGGCGCTGGAGGGCTTCTTAAAACATAGATTACTGGACCCACCCCTAAAGTACTTTATTCTGTAGATCTGGGGCAGGGCCTCCAAATTTGCATATCTATTTCTAGCTCTTCTTTGCTGCCAGTTGAAGAACCACTGGCAGAGTTTAACAGCATAGACTGTGGAGTCAGTATGTTTGGCCTGAGTCATGGCTCTGCCACTTGCTAGTTGGGTGACTGTGTAAGTTTCTCTGTGCCTCAGTTTATATATCCATCAAATGGAAATAATTTTAGCATTTAATAGTCTAAATAAAATGTGTCATGCTTGGAAGTTTGCACACCACATGATAAATTGTCTGCAAACATTAGCTTTCGGGTTTTGTTTTTTTTTTTTTTGAGACAGGGTGTTACTCTGTCGCCCAGACTGCAGTGCAGTGGGGCCATCTCGGCTCACTGCAACCTCCGCCTCCTGGGTTCAAGCGATTCTCCTCCCTCAGCCTCCTGAGTAGCTGGGATTGCAGGCTCACGCCACTATCGCCCGGCTAATGTTTTTTTGTATTTTTAGTAGAGACGGGTTTTCACCATGTTGGCCAGGCTGGTCTTGAACTCCAGACCTCAAATGATCCACCCGCCTCAGCCTCCCAAAGTGCTGGGATTACAGGCATGAGCCTCCATGCCTGGCCAACTTTTGGTATTCTTATCATCATCACCACCACTGCCATCATCATCATCACCAGGAATTTAACCTACCGAAATAATGTGAGGCATGCAGAAAGATTTATGCATAAGGATGTTCGTTGTAATGGTATTTACAATATGAAAAATTAAATGCACCCTGAATCTCTGACCTTAGAAGAAGGGTTAAAAAATGCTAACATATAAGTTTGATATAATATTAATTATATACCCATTAAAATGTAGAACATTTAATACCTTTAAAAATTATCATAATGTAATGATTGCTGGGGGAAAAACCTGAAAGCAAGACGCTGTCAATGGTTTTTTTTTGGGGGGTCTGCTAATGGGATTATAGTTTATTTTATATACATTAAGCCAAGCATGGCGGCTCATGCCTGTAATTCCTGCACTTTGGGAGGCCAAGGCTGGAAGATCACCTGAGCTCAGGAGTTAGAGATCAGTCTGGGCAGCTTAGACCTCGTATCTACTATAAATTAAGAAAAACAACAACAACAACAAACTTAGCTGAGCATGGCGGCACTTGCCTGTAGTCCCAGCTACTCAGGAGGCTGAGGTGGGAGAATCACTTGAGCCCCAGGAGGTTGAGACTGCAGTGAGCCATGATTGGTGACAGCAAGACCCTGTCTCTACTAAAAAAAAAAAAAAAAAAGAATATATACGTATATATATATACACACACACACACATATATATAGTTTACACTTTTCTGTATATCCCCAAATTTCTACAATAACATGTATTGCCTTTATAATAAAAATGAAAAGTTATTTTTAATTTAATTCACATTCACACTGTTGGAAAACTTTTGTGAGATATATAAAAATGATATATATAAATGGCAGAGAATACCTGCACCTTGAACAAGATTTATTTTTTGCATAGGAATAAGGGAATACAATTTTTGCAGGTACAAGGATTTTCTCCCATAATGTCTTTAAGTTTTCCACTACCACTTAGCTGCTCCCTGGTGTTATCTCTCCACAGGGAGATCTCTGCCTCACTTCTAGGTGCTTCCACCATCAAATTTGACAACCACTGCTCATTATCTAACATTTTGTGACAAAAATCACTTTCCTATCAATAAAAAGAGTATGAATTTTTTAAAAACCACATTTGTTTTCTTTTTCTTTTCTTTTTTTTTTTTTTTTGAGACAAGTCTCCCTGTGTCACCCAGGCTGCAGTGCAGTGGCGTGATCTCGGCTCACTGCAAGCTCCACCTCCCGGGTTCACGCCATTCTCCTGCCTCAGCCTCCTGAGTAGCTGGGACTACAGGCACCTGCCACCATGCCTGGCTAATTGTTTTGTATTTTTTTCGTAGACATAGGGTTTCACCATGTTAGCCAGGATAGTCTCGATCTCCTGACCTCGTCATCCGTCCTCCTCAGCCTCCCAAAGTGTTGGGATTACAGGCGTGAGCCACCGCGCCCGGCCACATTTGTTTTCTTTAAACTTCCACCACTGCTCCCCACTTCTGAGTTTCTTCCCAGTCTGTGTGGGCTTAATCATGTCGCATGTCCACAGTCATTACAGATACACTTCGTTGCTTACCCCATTTCATGTTGTTTCTGCTAGAGACTGATTTAAACTGCCCTGGGGAGCTGGAAAGGGCAGGAGGAATGTTTTATTGGAGGCATTTTGGAATGCCACTGATGAGAGTTGAAAACCCATCCACCAGCGCCTACACTCGATGAGTGAAGTTGGGCAAGTTTTGCCATCTCTCAAAGCCTCACTTTTCTCATCTGTAAAACAGGGCAATAGAGATAACTTTCTGAGAGGGTCGATGTGATGAATATGCTAAATAATTTATTGACCTTGGCATAATAGCCAACCCTTTAAAACGTGCTCCTTACTTTATTATTGTCCTTTCTTAGAATCTTTTGAAGACTGGGAAAAGCCATGGTTGAGGTCTTGGGGACCCATAGGTGGAGGTCAGAAGGGAATCAAGTTGTTCTTAGAACCGTTCCGTTTTTTAGCCCACCTCATCCGCTTTATATTAAAATCCAATCAGCTTGGGTCATTGTAGATATTGCTGTTGGAGACCTCCAAGGAGAACCCTTCTCCATGGAAGTACAGTTCTGTCTTTCCTCATTGAGGTGATAAATGGAACTCAGTACGAATTCTTATTTGACAGGCAAACCTTCATTTAGAAACTGACCTCTACTTGGAGACTGCAGGGAACCGGTTCTTGTAGGCAATTAGTGCCCCAATTTACCATTTTAGAAAAGAAAACACATATCCTAATCAATACAGAATTTCTCCGCCATACCTACTAGCAACATTACTGAAGGGGCCCCACACACAAATGTTTTAAATTTAGACGCAGAGTTAAGGACACAGTTTGCCTCCAGAATCTGAATTGAAATCAGGGTTTTATTTCAGATAAAATCTTTGGGGCTCATAACTTAAAAAACACAACTTTTACTGGCATTACGCAATTTGCCATGGGTCATTTAGCAAAATGTTTGTATATGTAAGCCCAGGTTCTTCTTTTTAAAAAAGGAAGGGTGGAGGGCGGGGATTGGATTTTGCTAAAATCCAGGTGGCGTTTCAGTTTATATTTAATTTTAATTGGAAATCAAATACAGGCAAGGGAGAAAAAAATCTACCATGTTTTCTTTACTAAGAGTATCCTTTGGGGAGAGGAAGGACACTGCCAGCCAGATTTTAAGAAGCAGCTTTTTTATTGGCATGTCTATTTTTTTCTTGCTAAATTCTTGTGCCTGCATTTTTTTAAAAACATCTACGATTTTACACGTGGCAAAGACTTTCATGTCTCAATGTTCCTTGCTGCCGTCTTTCTATATTTTCCATGGGATTAGTACCTAGAACCAAGACAGCAAATAATTATATACTACATATAATCAGTAGCTTCCTAGGCTGTTACCTGGTGAGTCTCTTTTTTAGGTTCTAGTCTGAAATAATACATGATTCTTGTGGCCCGTGTTGATTTCTGGAAGGCTGAGGAAGTTTCTAAAGAATCAAGAACAAGAAAAACAAAAAGGTGGGGTTTTTTTTTTTAAGCAAGAACTTTAGAAGGTCCTCCGATTTCTGAGTATAACTAGCTGTAGGTGCATCTTGTAAAACTCCCATAAAATATTGGCAGAGAGACTATGGCATAATTAGAGAATGGTTGCTGAGTGTGCTGGAAGAGGTGGCGAGACAGTCACTTCACTCCACCAGTGCCTACAAAATATCCCATGTGCCAGAGCTGAGTGAAATCCTCAGTACTGGCTCTGTGTAATGCTTGGGTGCAATTCAGATGTTTTCAATTGGAAATTGAATAGCAAATAATTTTGAATTTTCAACAGCACAATTAATGACACATTCGTTGTAGAAAAATTAGAAGATGCAACTAAGAAAGCAAACAGAGAAAAAAGCTATATCGCTTGCAATCCTGTTTAATGGAGGTAACAACTGTTAACATTTCAGTGGATACCGTGTTTTCCCTTTCTTGTAAAAATCATGTCTTCTCATTTTATGTATTTGTATTCTCATTGCCACCATCGAACATTATAGATGACAAAAGAGCTAGCAGTAATGTTGCTGATGAGTGAGAATTGTGAGGGTTAATTCTCTTACATGGTGTTTCACATTTTCATCTTAATTTTAATTTCACATTTTGTGTGTTTACAGTTTTAAGGGAAAATTCATGTTCTTGGTTTCAAGTGGCATCATTCATGGGCTAATGTTTTTCTAACTCCTCCCCTCTTCATCTTCTTCCAGCTGTGCCAGGTAATTCCATATTTAGGCACAATTCTTAAACAGTTACTGTTAAGACTTGTGTAGTGGCTCACACCTGTAATCCCAGCACTTTGAGAGGCCGAGGCAGGTGGATCACTTGAACTCAGGAGTTCAAAACCCTGTCTCTACTAAAAATACAAAAAAATTAGCTGGGCGTGGTGGCAGGCACCTGTAATCCCAGCTACTCGGGAGGCTGAGGCAGGAGAATTGCTTGAACCCAGGAGGCAGAGGTTGCAGTGAGCTGACGATGTGCTACTCAGCCTGGGTGACAGAAAGTGACTCCGTCTCAAAAAAAAAAAAAAAAGATTGTTAAGAGGAAAATTCCAACATGGTGAAATAGGTAGGCCATCCTAGTTTCAATAAATGAGTATATTTCTTCCTTTTATTGAAAATCCTGAACATCTTGTCAATTTTTTTCTTTTTTCTTTTTCTTTTTTTTTTTTAGACAGAGTGCCTCCTAGGTTCAAGTGATTCTCATGCCTTAGCCTCTCAAGTAGCTGGGATTACAGGCATGCACCACTACACCCAGATAATTTTCGTTTTTTTGTTTGTTTGTTTTTCGTTTTTGAGTTGGAGTCTCGCTCTGTCGCCCAGGCTGCAGTGCAATGGTGCGATCTTGGCTCACTGCAAGCTCCGCCTCCCGGGTTCATGCCATTCTCCTGCTTCAGCCTCCCAAGTAGCTGGGACTACAGGCGCCCGCCACCATGCCTGGCTAATTTTTTTGTATTTTTAGTAGAGACGGGGTTTCACCATGTTAGCCAGGATGGTCTCGATCTCCTGACCTTGTGATCCGCCTGCCTCTGCCTCCCAAAGTGCTGGGATTACAGGCTTGAGCCACCATGCCTGGCCAATTTTTGTATTTTTAGTAGAGATAAGGTTTCACCACATTGACCAGGCTGGTCTCAAGCTCCTGGCCTCAAGTGATCCACCTGCCTTGGCCTCCCAAATGCAGTGATTACAGGCATGAGTGAGCCACTGCACCCAGCTGTCAAAGATGTTTATGGGTTAGAAATTACTGGCCGGGCGCGATGGCTCACGCCTCTCATCCCAGCACTTTGAGAGACTGAAGCGGGTGGATTATGAGGTCAGGAGATTGAGACCATCTTGGCCAACATGGTGAAACCCCGCCTCTACTAAAATACAAACAAATTAGCCAGGTGTGGTGGTACGTGCCTGTAATCCCAGCTACTTGGGAGACTGAGGCAGGGGAATTGCTTGAACCCGGGAGGCGGAGGTTGCAGGGAGCTGAGATCACGCCACTGCATTCCAGCCTGGTGACAGAGCAAGACTCTCTCAAAAAAAAAAAAAAAAAAAAAGACTGACTGGGTGTGGTGGCTCACACCTGTAAATCCCAGCACTTTGGGAGGCCGAGGCAGGATGATTTCTTGAACCCAGGAGTTCAAGACCAGCCTGGGCAACATAGCGAGACCTCATCTTTACTAAAAATAAAAAAATAGCCAGGTGTGGTGGCACATGCCTGTGGTCCCAGATACTAGGAAGGCTGAGATGAAAGGTGAGCCTGGGAGGTCAAGGCTGCAGTGAACCATGATCGCACCACTGCCCTCCAGCTTGGGCAACAGAGCGAGACCCTTTCTCAAAAAAAAAAAAAAAAAAAAAAGAAAGAAAAGAAAATAAACTACCAGTATTATTAGTAGTAAGAGTAGTAGAAGTAATAATAATAGCAATGGAAAATTTATGGAAAGCCTCTGCTCTCCATACTCATGCTTAGTACTGTACCTGTGTTAGTACAGTTCCTTCTCACAAGCACCCTGTGAGCTAAGTACTTTTAAAATACCTGTTCTACACAGAAAGAAACTTAATTAGCTGCCCACGCTCGTTCACACAGCTTACGACTGGACAAGCCCAGATTTCACCCTACATCTGCCCGACTCCAGAGCCTGAGCTCTTCATCAGAGCTCTCAAGCATCTCTTACTGTGTTTGTTTATTGTGGTGATGATCATTCTGAAAGGATTTCTCCCATTTTGCCTGTTCTCCTTCCCCATTGAGTTTCCTAAAATGTTTTGTCATTCAGAATCATTCCACTTCAACCCAACTTTTCTTGCTGAGTTCAGAAAGCAAATACTAAGTATTCCCATAGACAGCAGCTTTTCCATTTCCACCCTCTCCTATTTTCAGATGGAGCCCTTATTTGTAGCAGATGTACCTAATTTTACTCTTAAGCAACTGCGCCTTGTAACTTAGGTTGGTTTCATTTCATTTCAACGGGAGAGAGTCCTGCTTCACACCTGTTGCAGTGTGTCCTTCCAGTGAACACCCAAGCCTGGCACCATCAGACCGAAGTTAGCCTGATTCCATCTGTTTCTAAAACACTTTGATTGGAAGGCCTTTGTTTTCTTTCTTTCGGTTTTGTTTTTGAGACAAGCCTTGCTCTGTTGCCCAGGCTGGAGTGCAGTGGCACGATCTCGGCTCACTGCAACCTCCGCCTCCCAGGTTCCATTGATCCTCTTGCCTCAAACTCCTTAGTAGCTGGGACTACAGGTGCCCACTACCACACCCGGCTAATTTTTTGTATTTTTAGTAGAGATGGGGTTTCACGATGTTGGCCAAGCTGGTTTTGAACTCCTGACCTCAAGCTATCTGCCCACATCAGCCTCCCAAAGTGCTGGGATTATAGGCGTGAGCCACCGCACCCGCCCCCCGCCTTTTTTCTTTTTCTTTTTCTTTTTTTTTTTTTTTTGAGATAGCCTCTTGCTCTGTTGCCCTGGCTGGAGTAGTACAGTGGTCCAATCATAGCTCACTGCAGCCTTGAACTCCTGGGCTCAAGCAATCCTCCCACCCCAGCCTCTCAAGTAGGTGAAGCTACAGGCACACGCCACCAGGACCAGCCAGCAGGCCTTTGTTTTATCCAGAAATAGCAGAAATTCGGCAGTGCCTCTGGTGCTGACGTTTGCAGCATGCTATAGGCAATAAAGCTAAGGCATTAGGGTCCTGAAGGATCTGAACCATACCTCCAGCACAGAAAACTTTTCTGATTGCAGTCTCCTTTGACTGGTCAGGGGGATGGAAGTATTGCTTCTAAGAACGGGGAAATCTGGGTTTATTAATAAGGCTGCACATAATAAATTGCAAGTAAGTAGTGGTGGTTGCAATTGGTATTTTATAGACAACTGAAAAGCAGCTATTTTGGGTTTGACATGGTCCCCTTTATTGCTCTTGTGTTTGGGAACATGGAACCAGAAGACTTAAACTGTGGACTTTCTGCAGGTGCCCCAAACAGCTGTCACACACTGACAGGACGAGGGAAATACCTTCTGTGTTTTCTTAGGATTATGTAACAGGCTTGAACCCTATTCTGACCAACAAAAATGTATTTGGATAAAATATTTCTGGTACCTTGTGTTTCTTGAGGAAATTATTCACCCAGCTTCACTGATTAATGAGTTAGTCCTTTTGAAGTTGCCACAGTTACTTTCGTTATTTTAATAACTGGGGAGAGTGGATTATTTTGCTTCAAGCGTGATTAGCTCTGTTGATAAAATGTCCTTTGCTCCCTGAGTGGTATTTTGTGTTCCTGTGTCTGTGTCTCACCTGCTTTGCTCACATAGAACACCACTCCAGTCAACAAAGAACAATTGCTTAGCACGATAAATAAAAGATAGTACTCACAAACGATGTATGATAGGACTTAGGGTAGGAGTTTTAAAGATTCATAACCTACAAGTCAAACTATGTACATTTCCCTAGCAGCAAAAGCATATATTTGTTTCCAGTTTAGGAAAGTCTTTACCTTTCATGGATTATTTTATGAAGTCAGCTGATTACCCGGAGTCCGTGAGTCCTTGCTTTACCATGAAATCACTAACATGTTAGTTGGTCACCATTCTGGATCAGCACAAAAGCCCAAATAACTAGGCTACAGAGGATCATTTTTAGTCTGTCTTTATCTCTCTCTCACCTTTGAAAAACAAGCTGATGGGTCTGCTTTTGAAAAGAACAGTAGAAAAGGCTGAAAAGCAATCTTACTTGAAGAAAAGTCATCAATTGAAAATCTCCCAGTTTTGGGGCTGCTATTGGAGAGGCAGGGAGCCTCCATTCCTTGAAGGTGTCATCGTGGCCACAAACGTGTTGTCAGTGCAAAAAAGAGACACACTTGTTGGGCCAAAGAAGTAAGTCAAGCTCTTTTAATTCCCAGAATGAGAAATGAAGTACATGCATGTTTCTCGGTGGCTTAGATATTTGCCCCTCAAGCTACTTTGAAAGTCCAAAATAGGCCGGGTACGGTGGCTCAAGCCTGTAATCCCAGCACTTTGGGAGGCCAAGGCGGACGGATCACGAGGTCAGGAGTTCGAGACCAGCCTGGCCAACATAGTGAAACCTCATCTCTACTAAAAACACAAAAAATTAGCGAGGCGTGGTGGCAGGCGCTTGTAATCCCAGCTACTGGGGAGGCTGAGGCGGGAGAATGGCTTGAACCCGGGGGCGGAGGTTGCAGTGAGCTGAGATCATGGCATTGCTCTCCAGTCTGGGCAACAAGAGCGAGACTCCATCTCAAAAAAAAAAAAAAAAAATTTATCTACTCCAACTTGGTCATACCTGCAATCTGCTGTGTCCTTGATTCTTCTACCCTTCTCTTCCTACCCTGGGGTATATTGGGGTGGGTGTGTGTGTGTGTGTGTGTGTGCATGCATGTGCATACATTGTGTATTCACTTTGCTCCTTATTCCTTATCTGTAGAGTCATAGAATTTCTAAAATTCCTTAGATGATCCAGACTCACATTTTATGGATGAAGAAACTAAGCTCAGACAAAATAAAGGCTTTGTCCTTTGATTAACTTTTGCATGGATGCCCCTGATGTATTCAGAAACAGTCTTGTGGGGTATGATGTGGACCCTTCCGTGATCTGTGAAGATGGATGAAATCAGGAATTTTATTTCTATGGTATTGACACTATTAACAACAACAATTTATACATAGGGTATGTGTGTATTACTATGTACATGTATGTCTGTGTTTTCCTGGTTTTTGTTTGTTTGTTTGTTTGTTTGTTTGTTTGTTTTTGAGACAGGATCTTGCCATGTTGCCCAGGCTGGAGTGCAGTGGCTATTTAGAGGCACCTGGGCTCAAGCAAATCTCCTGCCTCACCCTCCCCAGTGGCTGGGACTACAGGTGCATGCCGCTGCACCCAGCTTACTCTGAAATTCTCAGTATCAGTTATTGGGAAGTGGATTTTTCCCCCTCCACAGTAATCTTTATGCAATAAGGATCTGTAAACTCTAAATTTTCTTTAAGTAGTAAAAAAATTGTTTTTGGCTTTGGAGGCTGTTCTTTCTGTCACAAATACTCCATATGAAAGCAGCTATAGATCTTACATAAATAATGGATCTGGCTGTGTTCTAGTAAAACTTTACTTACAAAAACAGAGGACTAGGGCAGTAGTTTGCAAAACCCTTCCTAGACCATGCATAGATGGGTACTTTTTCTGTGTAGAGGGTGGTAAAGTTCCCCTGCTAATCACATGATACTGTAAGATTGGTAACTTTATTTTGTCACTTTCTTCTTCAACAACAATTACAACAAAAACTTCCCCATTTCATCCTTCCCACCATGGTTGGTTTCCCAACTCCCATTCCTTAAAGCTTCCTTCATTGTGGTTTTCCTGATGACTTCAAGCCCATGTTTTCTTGAATGCTGTTGGAAAGAGGCTTAGACTTCCCAGAATATGCCAGCAATCCCTGGTGAGATGACTTCAGCCCTCATCTCCACGTCTAATTGTTATCAGCCATGCAGGAGATAACCTCGGTAATTCCTTACTAGATATTCATAGTCTTCGTGAACTGGCCTATTGTCACCCACACCCCCACCCTCACTTTAAAGTTGCCTTTCACTGAATTTCTAACTGGAATGTGTAGCATCTTAACTTTGGCCTAGGCCTTCTCCTTCTCCACGTCTAATGTATGGTTTTACTAATGTATGACAGCTAATATGTTGCATCAGAAGATCATGCTATCCTATGCTTGCAGGACTTTTTATGCAGGGCAAGAACTAAGGCAAAAAGTGTGTGTGTGTGTGTGTGTGTGTGTGTCTGTGTGTGTGTGTGTGATTTTTTTTTTTTTTTTCTAAATTGAGGCAGTTCCCATTCTAGAAATTTTGTGAATAGAGTCAGGCTGATTGGGTAGTGATGGTGAGGAGAAAAGAATGGAGACTGGGGTTGAGACAGTCTCATGAAATATCTTACTGGCTGATTATTCCTATCCAACTATGATGATTTTTCAGAAATCTTTAGGGATACTGACTCATTTTCTTAGGCAATAGATGAGAAACTTTCAGTAGAGGGGGAAAAAAGGTGACCTCTGGACCAATAGGGAAAAAAAAGCAATCTCTCAAGTTTGCAAAATGCATGGGTTCTTGCAAAAAATCTGAGAATGTTGATAGAGGTTTCAGCCAGCCTGAGTGTTGCTGCTGTAACTTACCCTGTGATTTGAAGCAAGTCACTCACTCTTTGAGCCTCTGGATACGACTTCATTTCTAAGTTTACTTTTGCCTCTGAAACTGTATGTTGCTTCTCCTATCTTAAGTTTCTGAGTAAACTAGAAATCAGACTCAGTTTGAGATAATTGGTGCTTCAGTAATTTTGGGGAAAGGTGGTACCTCACAAATCAGTGGGCAGGGCAGCCCTTTAAAAATGGAATTCCAGGCAGCTAACGAAATTTCCCAGCAACAAGTAAAAATACCAACAGTGAATCTGGAAGGAAGAGGGAAGAAAGGTAGAAGGAAATCCTCATTTTGAACACAGAACCAATCAACAAGGTGGGATGCAAAACTCTTGGTGAGAAAACCTAGGATTCGGAGTCCATGCCCTCCTGCCTTCTGTCCTGGTGACCTTAGGCGGTTGCTTAGCCTCAGTTTTTTCATCTGTAAAATAAGGTTAATAATAACTGCCTTGCACACCTCAGAGGAGTATTAGAGGAAGCAAGTGAAGTGTTATAGGTCAAAATGCCTGGTAAGCAATGAAACACTACATAAATGTAGGTGTCACCATTATTGGATGCGATTTTCATATGCTTTACATTCTTTGAGACTCTCACATATTTTGAAACCCGATGGATTCCCTCGAGACCCTTCATGTTGTTGTCTGCAGGGATTTAATTCCTTGGGATTTCTGTTGAGTAATTCTGCACATAACCAACAGGGCATTAAAAAGCAGGCATATTCTATTTTTCCAAGATTTTTGTTCTTTTCCTTTAGTGTAATATATCAGAAACTTTTCATTTTATAACAAAAGGCACTGTTTGTGAATTTTCTTGTATTAAAAAAAAAGTAATGGAGGACTACCCTCGAGCTTCCAGAAAACAAAAGCCACGATATCCATGATTAAGCAAAGGAGGCTACATGAGATTTGGCAGGAAGGATAGCAGGTTGGGTTGTTACTTATCAAAGGAATATTTGCTGTTGGCCTTAGTATAATAATGTTAATGAGATTATTAGGTGGGGGAGATTTTTAATAAATAATTGATAAGGATTAGAAAGTGCCTTTTCTGCAAATAAACTTCAGAATAATTAATATTCATGGACTCTGTTTGTCAACAGAAACATGTAAATGAAGAGCTGGTCCCATCACCAGACACACGTCCTGAAGGACATCTGTAAGATAGGGTTAAAGATAGAAAAGGTGAATGCAGAGGCCTGGCCCAGACCCCAGCCCTGTGTGTCAGTACAACTTTTCACGTTGTTACATACAAATTTTCCAGTCTGTGTCTCCCTCTGAAAGAAACCCAGAAATTCAGGTTGCTAATAGATTGTTGGTTGCAAGTATGAAGGACAGAGGAGGTAAGAGAGAAGGCAACTTGCTAATGCAAAAGCAGTGTACTGAAAGTCACTTTTATTTCTTATTTATAATCTACATGCACACTCTGGATAATAGATGACACTGCTCATTCAGTACTTTAACTTCAAAGCAGAGAGAAGCCATGGATGACAGAGCCGGGAGCGGGAATACAAAGGTACTAACAACAAGAGGAAAAATGCCTGTTTACGGGATTGCATTTGTTAGCACGCTCTCTTCAGATATTGTTCCCCCAGGAATAGCGAAAATATGTGCAGCGCGAACAATGATTTAACATCTGAAAATGGTACTTAAAGAGTTTCTGTCTGCTAGTAATGTGATGAAGGCTTCTGAAGGGAACCTGGGGACTTCATTTCTTCTATTTATCTATATGTCTCTCTGGTTTTAGTCAGCGGTAATTGCATATTTAACCCCTCAAATAGCTTTAACCCTCACGATGCCAACTTTTTACCCTGTATGAAATGTGCTTTTATCCCAGCAAAGGCAGACTCAGAAATTCCCTAGCCAAAAAATTATTTAAATTAAAAAAAAAAAAGTGAGTGTGTGTTTGTATGAATGGATGGAAGGCTGGATGGATGGATGGCTGAAAAGAAGTTATAGCAGCATTTTGCAGTTAGTTTTAGGTGAAGAATCATGCCCACCTTCCTGGTTTGGAAAAAGACCAGTTAAAGTACCGATATTATAAAGAGTGAAAACTCAAAAAGAAGAAAAGAAAGAAAGACGGACTAAAACGACTGTGTTTTTATTTTGAATTCATTGTGGCTGGAGCTCAGAGAGGAAAGAGAAGGCCCCATGGAAGGAAGTTGTAGATGGACGCTGAATCAAGAGTATAAATTTGCCGCTTGCCTCAGCAATATGGTTTTCTCAATTAGTGGTCGTTCTGGGAGGCCTGCTTAACAGCTTATGCGAAACAAATATTAACACAAATTGTATAATTACATCAAAATCCCAAATTCCTCAAAGATGCAAAATGGTTTTCAGCTAAGAATACGCGAGCAATAAAACATCCTATAGTCAAAAGAAGCACACTCCAAGGAAACCATGAAGACTGGATCCGAGCGACTTTCACAGTTTATTTTCATGGTATTTAAATTATGATACCAGTGGGTATTTTTAATTAGTGTGCACTTGTCTACATAAGCCATGTTGGCAAATTTGACTCATTCATACAGTAGTTGCTGTAAAAGAGGCCAGCACAGCCTGCAGGAATTAAAATTAAAAGTTTCTGCAAGCTGTTGTCGACATGACCATATCTCATTAACTTTAAAAATGGAGATTATTTGCCTGAAAGCTTGATTTGACTAGCAGTAATCAAATATTAGGCTCAACGGAGTGAGGGGCGTGGGGGGAGCGTCATTGTTGTGATATATACCGCTAAGTGTTTTGCAGTTCACTTTAAATAGCAATATAAGATTTTTGTTTTGACAAAAGGGATAGGAAAGAGAAACACAGACATATGGCCTTGAAAGTATTATTAGGACAGTTTTATTTTAGATTAAGACTCATTATTTACTAAGTTTGCTGAAGATAAATACGATTGTGCTGATTACCAGTTCTTCTCTCATTAAGCAGGCTGATTAATTATCTGGAGTAGCTCCCCCTGCTTGATCAAAGTTTAAGTATTGGAAATGGGGCCTATCTCGTGATTATCTTTTCTTTTTTCAATGCTAATTGGCATGAAACTTAAATTTGTACATTCGATTCATCCCATCGTTTTAACTAAATATGATGGAGGTTGCAAAATTGTGCGTAAAATGAACCAAAATAGAAGAGCCTTCTTCTTATCTACTCTTTAAATAGCTTGTTATTTGAATTACATATCTGAGCAAAAAATCTTTTTTTTTTTTTTTGCCAGTAATTTTTTAGCCAGTAATTAAGGAGCCTAATGTTGAAAACCTAAAGTAACTGAAATATGGTAGACATGGGCTCATTTTAGACCCTGTTTTATATTTTCTCAGGCACAAAAGAACGTTTCTAATGCATAAGGATAAACTATAAGATGAAGATACATTTGGGGGAGGGGGGAAGGAAAGATAAAAGGTGCAGTTAAACAAAAGCCAGAAGATAAAGTCTTACACCTTTTTATGTCTTTGAACTGAGAACATGCTCTGCATTTTACTAAAGGAACATGAGGCTAGAATGTAAGTAACTGGTTTTTGCATTAGGCTCTCCCTGGAGGTAGCAGAAAAATATCATGTCCCTGCATGAAATGTGAATGTGAAATCTACCAGAAAGAAATATTTATGACCATTTTATGCTTGATTAGGCTTGGATGACATCTGTTAGAAGACAGGAACTGGACAAAGAGAGAGACGCTCGGGGGCAAATGTTAACGGAGTTGTTTAGAAGACGCTAGGGCAGAGGCGTCCATTTACTGCCAGGCAAAACACAGGAATTGTGTTAGCAAGAGTGCAGCTGACAGGCGTCCACTGTGATGGAGACACTGTAAACTGACTCGATGAAATAGTCAAATACAGCTGTTGATAGTCACGGCACCACCTCAGTTTATGAGCAGGTATCTATGCTTAACCCTGATCCAGTAACTTCCAGGATGCTGGCACCTTAATCAAGTTACATAAATGTGACTCAGCTGTAAAAAGAGCTCATCTTCACTTTTTCAAGTGAGTTTTACGCTCTCCTCCCATGCGGGCTCAGCAGCACTGAGAAACTCTTCTCTATTTCTCTGTGAAAGGAGAAGTAATTAAATCGCAAAGTTACCTCTGTACCCGTCTATAACCTGTCTCTTTCCTTATCTTAAGTTTCCCCTGTTTAAAAAAAGAAAAATCTAGGCCCCTTGGTTCTATAGAAGTACTTCATCACTTTAAACAGTGCAAATATTTGCCTAAAAACAGGGGAAAAAAGTTTTCCAGCACTGGCAAACATTTTATCAATTGTTAAACATTTCACTGTTAAAGTAAGTGCTGTTTGTCTGAAGAAATGGCTCTACCAAGAGTGGAGGTATGAGCAGTTATTTCATTCTGGTTCTTTTCCCAGCTTCTTTTCCTGTAAATTTTCTGTCTGGAATGCTGATGGGAAATGTTATTTTGTTTTTGTTTGCAGCAGTTCTGTTGTTTTGATTTTGTCTGAGTGGTATGGAAAACAGTACGTCACTTAGAGTGGGTGTTTTGTCTACCGGCCATTTGGCCATTGCACATATATTTCTCATACTTATTACATGATGACAAGGGAACCGACAAGGCACAATTTTCCAGTTGAATTTTTCTTTCCAGTTTAATAATAGTGAAAAAAGAAAACAAAGTTAATAGATTTAGCAGTTTGATGGTACTCATGATGTGATAGCTGACTTTGTTTTTTTTTTTTTTTCTTTTAAACTCATTCCTTGTGGTTAAGGAGGTATTTAGGTAAAGGTCAGATTAATGCATACATCAGTTTCTATAATAAACTGTATGTGGTTACAGTGTTACACAGTTTGCATAGAGTTGCGAAATACGGTAATTTAAGCAGGAAAATTCATAAAAGGATAATAAACAATTTTAATGTCATTCCTATGATTAGCCTGGGGTACTCTTGCCCTGGTTTTAGGCCACATGTAACAAACCTCTATCAATAAATGTGTCTTAATTAAAATTATTTGAAATGAAATTTGGATGAAAACCCAGCATACAAATCTCAAAGAATAACTTAAGGCTGTTTACTGGCTCAGTTTGGACATGCTTTATCTGAAATCATTCTCAGCATTTGCAATGTTAAGGAACATATTGCAGGAGTGTAGAAGTTAGCTCTACAAGTAAGTAATTTTTAGTGTAATACAAAAATATAAAATGGAAACCATGATTAATTTTTCAGTTTCTCTCTGCAGGTATCTAATCATTGTACCCATGGACCGCCAGAGGCTCCCATTAAAGATTTAAAATGCAAGAGGAAGGTAGAATCCAAAAGATGGGATTTGGGATTAAATAATGTAAAATAACTGCAGGGCAGTAATGAAGTAAAAGCTATTGGTGCAGTAAGACATCCTCTTAGACTTTTTTGGGATCCACTTAAAATATTGACACTGACACACAGTGTCAGAGATTTGATATAAATAAAATTACTTGTAACTGATTAAGTTCTAAAACCATGTTTTTCAGCTTTCCGACATTAGCTTTCACCAAATAATAATAATCAATAATAATAACAACATCAACAAGAAACTATCAGAAAAGCTCTCTGAAAATTCACACGTGCTCTCTTACGCTTTAAATACTGCCCGGTTATTAAAGGATTTTGCCTGCAATGTTATACTAATGTATGTTGCTTCTTCCTTGAGGATTTTAGTTATAGATGGGGAAACGCAATGATTGGGGGTCACCTGTGTATGTACAGAGTGATTTTCTTCAAATCAAGGGAACTTTTATAATCTGAAAGAAAGGGACATCACCGCCTTCGTATATAAAAGCTGTCAGTGCGGTCCAGCCGGGCTTCTCCAGGCTCTGCTGTACTGTCTTTATCACTTTGCTCAGTTCCACATAATAACATCTTCATCTGAGATTGCTGTGGCACAGGGGAACTGCATTTGTTGATCAAATTTGGCTGGATAACACTGTGATCTCGTATCCTGAAGTGCGGAGATGTGCCTGGAATATGTAAGTGCAAAGCTGGCTTCTTGATTGATTGATTCTGCCTGTCACAGAACAAGATAACCGGATCAGTAAATACCCTGTGCACTTCAACATCATCTCCACAATCAAAAGTGAGGGCATCACGGGGCTGGAAAACACTGGAGCATGATGGGAATGCACACAATTCAGAAGGATCGTCAAGAACATATATATGTACACACAGACACAGAAAATAAAATTCTTTGTGTGTGTTTTTGGTTTTTTTTTTTTTAAGAAAAGGACAGCATTAAAAAAGTATTTTCTGTGTGTTTAGAATGCTTTCTGGTTGTAAAAGTAGTTTATTTTGCAGCAGTCATCTTGGAGGTGTTCAGCATTTATCATAAAAAGTTGTTATTCAAGTTTTGTTTACAGAAGAGATTTAGAATGCAGATTAGGGAAACAGAGCTGGAGAAGAGGCCAGTAGTGGTCTCAAGCACAAAAGGAGCTTGCACCCAAGAGTTGCTCCTATTAAAATAAACAAGAAGTTTAAACAGATGGGCCAAACACATGTAAACAAGTTGTTTAAACTTTTTACTAAATTCCCAGGGAGTGCCTTTCAAAATTAGCATGGGTTGCCAAATTTGGTGTTTAATTACACAGAAAGTTCAAGAAAAGTTTAAAGAATGGAACTGTGTGAATCTTTGGAAGATGGGGCCTTAACAGGTCTCCAGGTGTCATTAATGATTCATGGCTCTGTGATGGTCACGGTAGTGGCTCTTGTCACCCCCCACTTGTTTGTGTTCCTCTCATGTACTTGTCTTTTCCTCTCATAAGACTATAAGCTCCTTGAAGGCAAGGGCTGCCTTTTCTTCCTGTGTCTGTGCCGCCATTTTCCTGGAAGACTCCCTGCACATACTACACAGAAAATGGCAAGTGGGCGAAGGAGGCGCTAAGTATTGGGCTGTCTTCTTAAGTGTTTCTCAGAGTGATTGTTACTTCCCAAGATATTATTGGTCACCAGAATTTGGCTAATGTTTTAACCTAGAGTCATTCTTTTGGGGAACTTGTTTTCTTAATGTCAAGCAATCCAGTGAGAATGTTTCGCCTTCTGTCTTCATACAAAGTGAAAGATTGAGTTCAGTTGCTCAAACGTGGTGCTTCTGTTACCACCAGCAACACAGTTACTTGATGATCACGTTGCTTCTCATTCTACAACCTGGACTAGTGGCTGATGGAGGCTGTTGCCTGCCTCACCTATGAATTTTGCACAGACCTCCAAGTGGTTCGTGGCATGCCATGTGGCATTCTGGTTGTCTCGGATGCCTCTGGGTGGGTGATGTCTAGACCATTCTGGCCATATTTTTTCTTTTTTTGTTTTGTTTGGCTTAAATCGACACCTGTCCCCCTCCTAGTTTGCCTCCATGGACCACATGGCAAATTTAAGGCAAGGCAAGGTGGGGTTTAGAACCAGCCATTAAGACAAGAAACTTCTGTCTTCGAAGAATTTCTCCCGTGGAAGGAAAGTATACATTAGTTAAAACAAACATTTCAATAGAAATTTTTATATAGCGAAACCAGCTCTCACACTTAAGAAAAAATTATTACCACTTTTGAAATGTCTGGTTAGTCCTTTGTGACTGACTTGTTTTTTATTCGAAATGATTAAAAATGCCTTTTGGCAGAATTGGTCTCCTTAATTTTTTGAATATAAAGAAAGCTTAAATGAGGTAAACGTTCATTAAACACAAAAAAATTTGTGAGGTGCTGATGATTTTAGAGAAGTCATTCTGGGAAACGGGTTTTGATTTTTTTTTTTTTTTTTTTTTTTACAAAAAAAATAGCTTTCAATTTGGTAAAAGCTATTCCTAGTAACGTTTTATAAAATCATTTTCTTTTCAGGGTGTGTTTTATTTCCTTTCCATCCCTTTCAGGAAAGAGAAAGTGTTTTATTGGATATTTTTGTTTCAGTCCTTGTTTCCATTATTTTTGCCAAAATTCATGGGAGTTCACTTTCCGTTTAAATGCCTGAAATATTCCTTGAAGAATCTACATTTTGGGATAGCTAGGAAAAAGGCTATGTAAATTTGTTTAAGGGCTATGTAAATTGGTTTAAGGAAGAAAATAACAGTTGTAACTCTGGTCATCTTAACTACTCTCTTTTTTCTTTATAACTTTGGAGGCAAATAATTTCAAGTATAATGCGCTGGAATGTAGGAAGAGGGGGGACATTGGATTTGAAGTTCAAAGAAAGTTTGCTGTTGGTTGTATGATAAAACATTTCTTAGTTTCCGAATGAAGGGAGAAAGTAAGCTTTATTCATTGAAAAAATGGTCAATAGATTTATTATAAGAAAACATAAAACAGGTCTCTAAAAAATGTGTACTCGTGAAGAGATTAGCTACAAGATTTTGGTGAAAATAATCTTTCCCCTTTTGTGAATAGACTTTCTATAAAAATGTATTAGTCTCTGGGAATTAATATTGGGAAGTTTCTGTTCAAATTCCATTCACTGTTTCTAGCAATGTGTTTTCTCCTTTGGAGCCAACTGTGCTTTCATTACGTTAAATACAGCAGTCGGGACCGGGCGCTGTGCCTCACGCCTATGATCCCAGCACTTTGCGAGGCCGAGGCGGGCGGATCACGAGGTCAGGAGATCGAGACCATCCTGGCTGACATGGTGAAAACCTGTCTCCACTAAAAATACAAAAAATTCTCCGGGCGTGGTGGTGGGCGCCTGTAGTCCCAGCTACTCCGGAGGCTGAGGCAGGAGAATGGCATGAACCCGGGAGGCGGAGCTTGCAGTGAGCCGAGATTGCGCCACTGCACTCCAGCCTGGGTGACTGAGCAAGACTCTGTTTCAAAAAAAAAATAAAAAATAAAAATAAATAAATAAGTACAGCAGTCTAAGTTGTAGGTAGCATCCATGTTTATTTCTAGCCCTAACATGGAAGAGAAACCATCTGATTATATGGGCTACTCATTACTTTGGAACCAACTCTATTTCTTTATTTGGGGATTGGACTGATGGCATGGGACTGAGCTTTCGTCTGTGCGGAATTTTACAGACAGACTCATGTTCTGCCAGGCAGACATTCAGCCCTTGATCTTCTCACAGTCGCCATTGTGAAGGAGAGCAAGCCCTTTCTCCGCACTCTCTGTGGACTGCTTTCTAACTTTTCTATTGTCATGGGAGAAAAATTTAAAAACTGATTAAAAGGGGGCAAGTGCATGGCTTCTATGAAAACTCTGCCGCTCTAAACTGTGGGACTGCTTGAAACTGTTTGTTTTGGCTGGCCTCGGTGGCAAGACTGACATATTTATGTAGCAAGCTCACATGTAATATTTAACTTGGAATTTTACACATAGGAATGATGAACTAAACAGAATATAAGGTTTTGTTGTTGTTGTTGTTTCCCTGCTTGTTCTGAAATGTGAGAAAATATCGAGTTGACAAGTTTCAACATGGTCACCTCTTGCTTGGCCAGCACAATTCATAATTAGCCAAATTCCTTGATAATGCTGCAGAGATTGGGCACTGAGCAGCCGCCACGTTTGCTATGCAAGAGAGTTAATAAAATTTTTCAGTGCTGGAGGAAAGCTTATATACAGTAGTCTGTTTGTCCTGTGTTTCCACCACCTGAGTCACAGCCAAAAAAGCAATTGTCTACTACATATTTCAAACAGATGCTGAGGGGTAGAAAGGGTGACCAGAATTCACAGCAATAAAATCCTGCTCTCTAAGTTCCCTTGAAGGAAGTGAACTCATAAAATTTTTGCTGCTGACTTATTTGTCCACTCCTTTGAAGTATTTAACATTAATTTCACCTATAAATCATTGGCACCTCAATTTTTCATTGAAGTGTCAGGACTGTTAAAGACATACCCTGGATGTGCCTGGAAAAAAAGATGTGGGAAGCAGATCCACTAATTTAACTGTTATTCACGTGCATCGTTTTTATTGAAACCAATCCTAGTTACCGTCGAAGTTCTCTAACTCAATCCGTTTTCTTTCTAGTTTGTATTTGTTTGTGCATATAATTACAGTAAACACATTTTAGATGGAACACCAGCTTGCTTTTTTCAGTTTCTTTCTGTTGCATTGATACATCTTCTAATGGGGAAAGACATATGATGGCACTTGGAAAAATGATGACAGCCGTAACTGGAATAATAAATGCTACCGGGAAGATTTTATCAAATGTAAAAAATAAAAATGAAGAGATCAGCCTTCAACTCAAGTACCCAGTAGCTAGACTATCAGTAGACAAGGTCTCCTACCTCATTAATCTGTGGGCTTTGATTAATTAACATATGTGGATAAAGGGGTACTATGTTCCAAAGGAAGCTTTTTGGGTTCTTTTTCCACATGTTGGCAAGTAACAATGGGTGGGTTATAGGCAATTGCTTATTTCCCAGGCTTTCTAAAATAGCTATTTGCCATCTCTTTACCCCACCTCTTCTCTAATTCCTTAGAGCTCCAAAAACTTTGAAATGACCTCCTTTTAAAAAAGGTTAAAAGATGCCAAGCATGGTGGCTCATGCTTGCAATCCTGGCACTCTGGGAGGCTGAGGCAGGAGGATCATTTGAGGACAAGAGTTTGAGACCAGCTTGGCCAGCATAACAAGACCTTGTCTCTACCAAAAAAAAAAAGAAAGAAAGAAAAAGGCGCTGGGCGTGGTAGTGCACACTTGTAGTCCCAGCTACTCAGGAGGCTGAGGCAAGAGGATCGCTTGAGCCCAGGAATTTGAGGCTACAGTAAGCTAGGATTGCGCCACTGTACTCCAGCCTGGGTAAGGAAGTGAGACCTTGTCTGTAAAAATAAAGAGCTCAGAAGAGATCTCAAAGAAGGGAATGAAGAAACTAATGGGTCCTTTAATTTCCATTTGACAATTTGAGGACTTCCCTGTACTCGATAAAGTAGTTCCTACACACATCACCATCCCCACTCCCCATTTGATTTTTTTTTTTTCTTGGAGACAGTCTTACCCTGTTGCCCAGGCTGGAGTGTAGTGGTGCGATCATAGTTCACTGCAGCCTTGAACTCCTGGGGTCAAGCAATCCTCCTGGCTCAGCCTCCCAAGTAGTTGGGACTCAGGCGTGTGCCACCATGCCTAGAAAATCCTTTTTGAATTATTGTTGGTAGAGATGGGGGTCTCGCTTTGTTGTCCAGGCTGGTCTTGAACTTCTGGCCTCAAGTGGTCCTCATGCCTCAGCCTCCCAAAGTGCAGGGATTATAGGCGTGAACCACCACACCTGGCCCCATTTGATTTTTATCACAACGCTTATTGTTCGCTGAAGTTATCCTAGTTAGATTTGCTTATAATTTTCATGCAGGATATTATCTTGACCCCTTCGCAGGACCTGTGACAGGATGATGGGGGTGACCTATTTACTCAGCGCGCCATGCTCAACCCCTTGCAGGAGGGAGCATGTAGGGGAGCAAGTGTGGGAGACGGCCAGCCGCTTTGGCACTAGCAGGAACAGGCCCTTGGCAGCTTGAAGGTGGAGGTGCCTGTGACCTCAAGGCCCCAGAGGGTGTGTTACAGTGCTGTCTTAGCTCTGCCGTCCATGGACAGCAGTATGTTATCAGCTCAGTAAGCCCTTTTCCTCATCGTGCAGGGCAGCTGTCCTCCACCAGCGAGGACAAAGGGCCACTGTGACAGCCCTTTTGGGTACCTGCACTTGGTGGGTACCAAATTCTTGTCCAGTGCCCAAGAAGAATGAAGTCATGCAGATGAATTGAAGGATGGTAAATGTGGAGAATTTTATTGAGCAATGAGAGCAGCTCTCAGCAGAGAGGGAAGCTGGAAAGGGGCTGGGAAGGGGGCAGGTTGCTCTCCTCTGAAGTCAAGCTCCCTCCTCCAAAGTCAAGTTGCCTCTCTCCAACGTCTAGCCATCTCTGAACTCAAGTTTGCCTCTCCTCGACGTCCAGCCACTTTTCTCCTCTACCGGCTGAGTTTGGGGTCTTTATAGGCCCAGGATGGGGGGCGGGGTGGGTTGTAGGTAGTTTTGGAAAAGGCAACATTCGGTTGGTAAAAAAAAAATTATTCAGAAAGAACCAATTGAGAGAGAGCAGGCAAACAGAGATAGAAGTTCTCACTTTGGGCTGAGGGTTTCAGGCTTTTCAGCCTGAAGGTGGGGCTTCACCAGACACCTGCCCCTGTCAAAGTTTCTGTGCCTCCTGTCTCTATCAGTTTGACTTTTGCCACTGAATGTAAGTTCCAATAAGGTGGGGACCTTGTTTATGACGTTCTCTGCTATATCCTTGGTGCTTGACAAATAGTAGGAACCCAGTAGATATTGGATTGGAATGGGCAGTTATTCAGAAAGTCTTAACCATCTTAACATTGGATGTCTTAATGGTACTGGCTCCCCCTTCAGTCAGAATAAAACTTCTAAAAGGATCATATGGACAATGCTTATATCAGAAGAGATGTATGAACAAAGGCTGTGGGAAGCAGTGGTTAATCAGAATTCTGGGCTAGTATTTAGTTGCATTTGTCCTAGTATTTTGGCCAGGTTTCAGTTAGCTAAGCATCTCTTATACCCTGTAATTTAGTATATGGTTTCAGCTCTCCAAATAATGGCTTGCTAATGGTAAATGTTGTTTAACTTTCTAATTCAGGGGAGCTACCTGTTCAGCAGAATTTTAAAAAATTGTAAGTGATGATTGAAACCAGGTTAAAAAGCACTTAAGGTACATCTGGCTGTGTGCTTGGTGTCTACTTCGATTGGCCTGTGGCTATCATTATTCTTTTTGACTCTGCACACAAACTGCAGGTAGGGATTTTTCCTCAATTGGTCCAGAACTGAAACTTATCTATACTAAGGGAGCTTTTCCCTTTTGGGTGAATAATGCATCCTTCTTTTAGTTGCTGTGATGTGGAATGTTGACTCAGTTTCTCTCCAGTGCCTTCAGTTATAGGTGCTCATCACTGTTGATTTTTATCTATGTAGTGGTTCTTGTGACTTCCCCATTGCCTCTAAGGACATCTGAATGTGTTGTTAAGTGTTGCTAAAATTATAACCACTTAACAGATCTCTGTATCCACTGTTTTTGTTCATCCCACTCATCAAAATTTGGTTATTCTCTGTAAAGCACAACTCTGATGGCATCATTGTCTTGCTCCCTGTTTCTTAGGAAATTGAGCTTAAATTCCCTTGCTTGACACGCAGGGAATCAGGTGGATTAAAAGTGGCCACACATTCTTTTCCATTCCTTTCTTCAAGAGGTAGAGTCTAAGTGCCTTCTCACATTTACTCTGGGCAGCTGCGCTTTTCACTTGCTTTGGGCAGTAGAATGCAGTGGAAGTGACACTGTGCCAGTTCCAAGCCTGGTGGCTTTCTCTTTGTTCTGTAGGAACATGCTTGCCACTGCTGTGTCAGGAAGCTTGGGCCAAATGGCTGAATGATGAGAGGTCACGTGGAGAGAGAGGAGGGAGGATGAGAAAGAGAAAGAGAAAGAGACAGACAGGAAGAACTGAAGTACCCACATCTTGGAGGCCCAGATGAGCTACCAGCTGAATGCAGCTGCATAAATGACCCCAACCAAAGAATCGCCTAGCTGAGCCCAGCCAATCCCCAGAATTTTGAGAAAAAACAAATTGTTATTTTAAGCCTTCTGCGTTTTAGGATAGTTTGTTACAAAGGAATAGGGAACTGAAGCGGGAACCTTGGACAGCAAGCCTCAATTTATCCTCCCATTCTTATTCTACGTTTTCTTAGACCTTCTAAAATGTCAGGCACGTGTGACTCAGAAACCCACAAAAATGATTAGTGCTTCTCTTTGCTTATGCTATATCTTACTCCTACAATATGTTTATACTCTATGCTTTGTACCTGGGAAATTCCTTAAGTTCAGTCACTCCCGTCTTTGGTCTTTCCTAAGGCCCGCATGACTCAGTGACTTCTGACCTCTCTCAGGCTTCTGTAGTTCAATCTACATTGGTATGAGGTTGGGGGAAAGATGATCATTAACTATTTGAGCAAGTAACATTCTCTGTGGAGGCCTTTGTTTCTACATTTGTATTAATTACCTGGCTGATTTTTCAAGTCTCAGCCTTCAGTATTCTAGAACAGATGCCCAATAAAATGCTGTGCATTGGTCATGGAATTGTTGATTTATCTGTGCAGTCCCATGAGGTAACCACTAGCCAGTGTAGCTAGTGGTTACAGTGAGCACCTGAAATGTGAGTGCAACTGAGAAACTGACTTCTTTATTCTTATTTAATTGTAATTAATTAATTTAAATAGCCACATGTGGCTAGTTGCTACCATTTGGGGTAGTAGGGTTTTAGAATTCTCTGGAACTCAAGTGGAAATATCTGTTTTCACTTAACGCCAGCAGTGGTTTATCACTTGATTTTCACAAGATTATCAGCATTTGCTCTTCGGGATCACTTTTCAGGACCACAGATAAACAACCCAGTGGCCAAAGTTTTCCCAGTACCTGACCAGCTCCCTCTTACCTTAAATTTTCTCTTGCATTTAGAATCCTCACCTCCACCTAGAGCCAATGCTGAGACCAGTTATCTCTAGGAGTGTAAATCATCCTTTACCTTTGACCACAGCCCGAACAGAGACCAACAGGCTAGTGTGGAGTTGCAGTGTTTTACAAAACCCCAATAGGCCCAAGTTGGGGGGGAAAAAAAAAAAAAGAAATACATACACGGCCGTGTCAATTGAAAACCAGCCGGGTGGCAAGAACAGTGTAGTGAGGATGGAGCTGCCTTCGGCCCTTTGGTTGACTGGGAACACAGTGGAGATACTGCGAAATTACCTTTTTTATTGGTTCTTGAGCCTTCTGCAGTAAATGCCTCTTCTTGAAGGAAGTGAACAGAATCCTTGTGTTCAGCTTGAACTTAGCACATGTGCATGACAGTTCTACACTTAATCTGTAATTCAGCAGAATCAGGACCTGTGGCTGTCTTACATTTGGGCTAATTTTTCTTATGAGCATAACTGTGTTAATTAGTTCTTTTGCTTATGTTTATTGTCATAAAAAATCAGTGGAAAAGTTGCATCCATTTTATTGTGTTATAAAGTATTACCATTGATAAACCCATTGTGTGTGGATCTTCCTAGATCTTGATTTTTTTTAAACCTCTTGTAAGGTAGGAAATGGAATATTAGTAAAGCCTTCCTGCATTTATGAACCAAAAGTTGAAATATCATAGAAAGGACTGCTGAAGGTCAGTTGGTCTCAACTCCACCTCACTGTACCCAATAAGGGCTATTTATAATCAAAGAGAATGGGTTATTTGTGTAAAAAGCTCTCCAGGAAAAGAAATTCACCAGCCTCCCTTGATGAAGCTGGGTCCGGTCAAGGAACTTACTCTTGAATCTTACTCAATTCACTTGCTAGCTTTCTTTCTTCTGCTGCAATTTAAGACAATTTCCTCTGTCCTCTCTTGTTATAGAAAATAACTTGTTGGCATCTCCTTTGTAATAACCTGTCATATACTTGAAGGCAGTTATTAAGTCACCCCTTAGCCTTCTCTTTTTCAGGCTAAACCATCATAACCCTTTTAACCTTTCCTCGGAGGCTCCATTTTCCATCCTCTTAATCATTTTACTTGCCCTTCTCTGGATTCTCTCCAATCTTTTACAGTTTTCTAAAAACATGAAATCAGGAAGGAGGTCCTTTATACATTGCTCTCAGTTTCTGCTGATTTTCATGCGTTATTTTTCTTTTAATTTTGAAGTCCTTTTCAACTTTTTTTTTTTTTTCTTTTTGAGATAGGGTTCCGCCCTGTCACTTAAGCTGAAGTGCAGTGTTGCAATCATGGCTTACTGCACCTCGACCTCCTGGGCTCCAGGGATTCTCTTACCTCAGCCTCCAGAGTATTTGGGACCAAAGGCATGCGCCATCTCGCCCAGATCATTTTTGTATTGTTTGTAGAGGTGGGGGTCTCCCTATGTTGTCCAGGCTGGTCTCGAACTCCTGGGCTCAAGTGATGACCCACCTTGGTCCCCCAAAGTGCTGGGATTACAGGCATGAGCCACCTTGCTTGGCCCTTTTCAACTGTTTATTTCCACATTCAAGCCAACCTTTGACAACGTAACATATCAGGATTTGTGATCACCATTTACCTTTTTTTTTTTTTTTTTTTGGTCTGTGGGCTGAAAGAGAATTCCAGAAGTCAAATGACTTTACCTTTCAGTCTGTGTTTATCTGTATGTTAATTTGGAGTCCTTTTAGTTTTCTTCTGTTATGTTATTTACATGAAGACTTTCTCTCTTGCCTGTACCATATATGAAAAGTTTTAGAGCAGAGCATTCAGCAGACAGTGAAAAGGGAACATGCTTTGATTACTGAGCTCTCATTGGTTTCATGATCCCTGCTCACCCCTGCCTAAATGGCAGTGTCTTTGTCATCCATACCTTAGGATGAGTGCCTCAGAGGGACAGCTCAGGGGCCTCCTAACTTTGTCTGCACTTGTCTTTCCCTTTCTGCAGGTAAGTGGGTAACATTCCCTGGGCAGTATTTATTATATTATCTACTTGTGTCTTCTAACAAGCTCAGGCTCTGCAGTTATCACTTTTATTTATTTATCTACTACCTGACTTCTCCCCTTCACGCACTCACTCACTCTTTCTCTCTCTCTTCTGTCTTTCTTTTTTCTTTCTTTCCCTTTCTTCCTTTCTTTCTTTCCCTCCCTCCTTCCCTCCCTCCCTCCCTCCCTCCCTTCCTTCCTTCCTTCCTTCCTTCCTTCCTTCCTTCCTTCCTTCGTCTTACCCTCCCACCCAGGCTGGAGTGCAGTGGTGCAATCTTGGCTCACTGTAACCTCTGCCTCCCAAGCTCAAGCGATCCTCCCGCCTCAGCCTCCCCAGTAGCTGGGACTACAGGCACACACCACCACACCTGGCTAATTTTTGTATCTTCTGATAGAGATGAGGTTTCACCATGTTGGCCTGGCTGGTCTCAAACTCCTGAACCTGAGGTGACCTGCTTGCCTCAGCCTCCCAAAGTGCTGGGATTATAGGCGTGCGCCACTACTCCTGGCCTCCCTCCACACTTTAGAATAGAAGCTTCATGAGGACAGGCACCTTGACTAGCTTCTTAGCCCAACTTTGTATCACTAGCCTCTTACTAGCAAAGATTTCTTCATGAAAGGCCAGAAAAGAAGTGAAGGAACAACCTGGTATCAGAAGATTTACATTCTTAATGCTGTGGGTTCACAGTGTGACATTTGGCAGTACACTGGATATTACTGGCATTCCTTTCCTCTCCTATTTAATCAGCAGGTTAAAGGATGTGTTCTAAAAGTTATATAAATCTCTATAACTCTTCCCCTTTACAACCATATTCAGATTTAATGATTTGACTTTAATTTTCACCTTTTTGTGGGGCAGGTATGTCGGTAACATTCCAATTTGTATTTAAGAGTCATTTCAGGAGTAAACTTTTTCACACTGCCTTATCTTTTTAATATTTTGGTGTGATTTTGTTCTTGGATCCAAAAGACTATTTTTAAAAAGGCATTCCAAATTTGGAGGCATTCAAGATTGAGAAGTCCTTTCTGTGTTATTCTCTCCTCTATCCCCTCCCTCTCCTGAACCTTCTCAGCAGTCTCTTTTCGTTCTGTGTTCCAACACTCCAAAAACATGTTTGAAAATCTATACCTGTTTGGTTGTCCTATCAACATTCTCCTGGTGGTTTGCCACCAAGGTTAGATCCAGACCTGAAGCCACTTGATTTAATTAACCTGAGGTGGCATCATCTGCTTTGCTTCTCTGCATTGGAAGTGTATGCTCCTCCACTCTCTTGTGCTTTTCCTGTACCCCCTGAACCAGACAGTCTTTCTTTTTACTAGG
The DNA here is from genome assembly GCF_029281585.2 of Gorilla gorilla gorilla. Classification (NCBI taxonomy): domain Eukaryota; kingdom Metazoa; phylum Chordata; class Mammalia; order Primates; family Hominidae; genus Gorilla; species Gorilla gorilla. The sequence goes on along the minus strand of NC_086017.1, from coordinate 81,039,066 downwards.
CCTTGAAACTGGCTTTTCTTTAGTCACCTCGTGGTCAGGACATGCACTGTTCACCAGCTTTTCAGTCTTGATTAGCCAGCCTGGCCCAGTGTAGCAGGCAGGACCAATGGTTGCCCAGGTGTGCTGGACCTGAGCAGCCTAGGAGGCCCACCTTCCTTCCTTTTATTTCCTGGACTCCTTGCTGTGTATGGAAGCATGTCAGAATCATAGAGATTTTGTCTTCTTTTTTGCCCATTTCAAAAATTCTAGATGTCCAACTAGCCTTTGGGCACTAAAATCAAGTTCCTTTGGATGATGTTGAATTACCACTCATGCTATGGCCTCTGCCCATTAGAAAAGAGCTTATCCTCTGTTTTCCCCTCCACCATTCCAAGCCCAAATTCTGGCAGGACCCTGAGCTCTCCAGGCTTCTGATACCTCTGTGCCTTTGCAAATGCTAGCCTCATTCTGCAAAATACCTTTCTCTTTGCTCACTCTTTTCCCCCCTCCCAGGCTCATTTAAGTTCTTTCATTTTTGGAAAGGCTTTCCCCTCTCCTCCTGTTTGGTGCACCCCTCCATTGAAGCACAAATGCTGCTGGGTTGTAGTTAATGGCTGAATTAAGGCCTTTGAGGCTGGCAATGTTGTATTTACCTCTCTGTGTTCAGTGCTAGATGCTGAGTAGGTGCTGAGTGCATGATGAAAGAAAGTGATACAGGGAAGAAGGTAAGAGAGCAGGAATGAGGAAGAGGACCCATCCTTCATTCCCAGAGCCATGCATCATGGGATCCCCAGGTTACTCACCTTCTCTTGAAAACTTTCTCCCCCCCTCCCCCTGGAGCTGGTTCCCTTTTCCTTGTGATGCTTTGCTCTGAAAGATCACTCAGTCATTCAGCAGTCCTCCTGATTTCTCTCTCAATTAAGTGTTCATCTCTGGGCTGTGTCCTCCCTGCAGGAGAGATTGCTGTCAGACAGGCAATCAGTGAGAACCCCAACTGAGCCCTACCTCCCTTACCAAAGAAGTTCATGGCCAAGCCATTTTTATTTAGCAAATAAGGGCTTGTTTTCCTTGATTGTCCAAAGCACAAGGGGAGAAAAACCACCCATTGGCTTCATGTTTACCTGCACTGCGGGGCTGTCTTGTCTGTTTCAGTTCTGTTTCACATGTGGAGTTTTCACTGATTTCAAGAAGGACTGTATGCATGGAGTTGAGCAGGATGCAGTATCCTGAATGAGGGCTGAATGTTCTGCACTAGAAGTGAGCATATCAAGTCTTTGTAACTAAGAATGTGATGTTAGATTGTAGCTGAGGGGAAAAAACACAAATGGCTTGGGTTGTATCTAAATCCTGGGTCTGCCAGGTGAAAACTTAGATGTTGTTTTCAAATGACACTAATGATTTCTTTCAGTGCTGTTTAGCATGAGTGGTCATTGCAAAGAGCTGTGACCACTGTACTACCCAGTATGGTGGCTACTGGTCCCATGTGGCTCTTGAGCACTTGAAATATGGGTAATCTAAATGGAGATGTGGAAAATACAAACTGGATTTTAAAGACTTAGTAGACTTAGTATTTTGAAAGAGCAAAATAGCCCATTGACAATTTTATGTTGATTATATGTTACAATTTTATGTTACATTAATTTTACTTGTTATCTTTTACCATTTTTAAGTGCAGCTACTAAAAATTTAAAATTCTATATGTTGCTTACATTATATTCCTCTTGGACAGCACTATACTAAAGGCATAAATGTAAGATTGTGTTTCAGAGGGCATCCGAGCACTGCTTGGTTTACGTGTATTTTCTAGGCCTTCCCTTTGGTTCCCTGGTTACCTTTAAAAATACATGTCATGATATAGACATGGCATATCTGAGACAAACCTTGGACTGAGACAAACCTGAGTTTCAATCTCAATTCTTTGTTTGTGGCTTGCCTCTCAGCATCTTAAATTCTCTGAATCTTAAGTTCCTCCACTGTGTAAAAGAAATAATATGCCTCTGACCTCACTGTGGTTAGGCAAGAGACAATGCAGTGATTTTTCCAGTAATATTATGAGACATTTTATTACTATAATTAAATGATTGTATTTTCCCCAGATTGACAAATTCAAATTTTCTATTTTGAAATCTTATTGCAAATGTTAAAAAAACAAACAACCCACCCTTTGGCTCCTGTTACGTTGTCTTCCAGCTGCTAGTAATGGAATTGGGACAGCTAATGTTCCCTGAGAGCCACGGGGAACCAGGCAGTGTGCTTTTCAGGAACTGTCTTACTTTATCCTCACAACAATCCCAAAAGGAAAAACCTAGTTTTATCTCCGTTTAATAGCTGCAGTGACTGAGGCACCGCAAGGTTAGGTGACTTGCCCAAGGTCACACAGCGAAGCATTGAGCCCAGGCAGTCCAGCTCTAGAGCCGTGTTCTTTGCCTCCGCCCAATATTGTCCACCAGTGAGGAGAAGACGGAACCAAAGAACCAACAGTGAATGAATACTAACAGGAATCCTGGCTTTCATGGACATCTATTCTTGTGATTTGACAGTGTATACGTGAGATACTTCCTCTTAGAATGCTTTTTCTAATTCATACAGTAGGCTTAAATATGTCATGGTTTTAGAGTTTTCCTTAAGGAATACGTTGATTCCCAGGCACATTACAGTCTGAATCAGTCTTAAGAAATTCCAGGATAGAGGTGGAAGAAGTTTTAGTAAATTGTTGTGTAGCATGGTGACTGCAGTTAATAATAATGTATTATATATTTCAAAATCGCTGAAAGAGGAGATTTCAAATGTTCTCACCACACCCACACACACAAAAAAATGATAAGTAGGTGAGGTGATGGATATATTAACTAGCTTAATTTAATTTTTCTCAAAATATCACATTATACTTCATAAATACATTCAATTATTATTAGTCAATTGCAAAAAAAAAAAAAAAAGAAGAATGCAAAGGGGAAAAACAAAATTCCATAGAGTTATATGAGAACAAATAGATTACACAATATCTAGACCACAATAGATGTTGGCTTTGTGTTTGAGGGCCTTGTGTCAATTGTACATAATCACTATGGACCTAGTATGCTACGTGTCATATGTGTATAGTAGGGGCCCAATAAATGTTATTGATTAATGTTTATTGCCGTACCTCTGAAAACACACCTTTAGAAAGGAAAGTATACAGTATTTACAATTTACTGTCGTTTATTCCATTAGGTTGTCTGACTTGTGATGTGGAGGTGCTATCTCATCAGGTATGATTGTCTCTTAGAATAATTCCCTTTGATCAGAGTGGAGCTTTGAGTGGATTTATTTTGTTCAGCTGGAATCCACCTCTTTAGGTTAATGTGACACACCTACACCCCAGCAGATACAACAGGGCCATTCCATGATGTGTATCTTCAGTTGTCATTTCATGTTTAACCAAGAGGATTAGAAGGCATTGATGTATTAATAGCTTTTTTTTTTCTCAAGCATGGTACTAATTCTTAGGTGGGGTCAAGATGATTGCGGGGGGCAGTGGGGGCAGCCTGTGGTCAAAGTTCAAAGCCTTCCAGTCATTTAGACAGTTGAAATGTGCTTGGTGCTGGGCTAGAATCATTAGGAGGAAATAGCTGCAAACCTGGAAACGTCCCTGGAGAATACTTAATTCAGGAATAAAGGTTTGGATTGATGAGGGCTAAAATAAAACTTGGCAGCGACAGCATTCTAGTAACTTTTAGCCACTTCTCCCCATCTCACTGAGGTATTCCTGCTGGTGTATTCACTAGCCTGAGCTCTGCTCCTGAGAGGGCTGCAGGAGCTGGGTGGGTTGGGAGACACAGGTGTGTGGGAGGCGCCTTCACCAAGTGCCGCACAATTGCCGGGTACCCCTCTGTGCCTTTAACTGGTCGGTAAACAGAAAGCAGGATGTGCTTATCTGAATAGTGACAACAGTTGCAAGCACTCAGTCACAAAGTTCAGCATTCTGGCTTTAGATGGGCCAGCGTGGGGCTCTGGAAGCTGGTGACTTGGGAGTGCCTGCCGTGCACATGGGTGGGGAAGGGATGGAAAGTTTGGCAAGGACTTGCCGAGTTATTAAGCAAAGACTCTGTAAGTGCGTCAGAATAGGAAGGCAGCTCAGAACCTTTCCACTCCACCCTTTTTGTTGTTGGAAATAGGTAAACTGAGGCCAGTGAACAGGAATGTGTATTTGAATAATACCAAAGCTAACTTCTATCACTGTGAGTTGTGTGCCAGGCCCTGGGTTCACTGCCTTCTGAGTGTTATCTCTTTTAATCTCTGCCACAGCTCTGTGGGGTAAGCACTGGTGTTATACCCATTTTTCAGATAAGGAAACAGAGCCTCAGAGAGTCAGGTTACTTCCTCAAGGTCATAGAACTAGTAAGTCACAGACCTAGGGCACAGGAGCAGGTCTGTCTGTCAGAGCCACAAAGTGGTTTCAGGTGGGGCTCAGCCCACCTCTGGGGGAACCCATTCATATACTATGCAAGGTTTCACAGGTGTGTGAATTCATTTTCCATTGCTGCGTAATAAATTACCACAAACTTAATAGCTTCAAACAACACATATCTGTCATTCCACAGTTTCTGTGGAGGCCAGGCCTGGTTTTCCTGAGTTCTCTGCTCAGAGTCTCACAAATCTGTACTCAGGGGGTCAGCCTGATTACGGTCTCACCTGAGGCTTGGGATCCCCTTCCAAACTCACTAACTGTTGGTGGAATTCAATTCATGCAGGGAGAGCACTGAGGCTGCAAGCTCATGGAGACCACCCACTGTTTCCTATGTGTGGCCCTCTCCACAACGCAGCCCTTTGCTTCTTCAAAACCCAACCAAAGAATCTCTGTCTTCAGGAACAGCCTCCGACCCTCTTTGAAGGGGTTCACCTAATTAGGCCAGGCCCACAGAGGAAAAGGTCTCTTTTGATTAACTCAGAGTCAACTGATTAGGGACTTTATACCTGCAAAATCTCTTTTGCCATACAGCATAACTTAATCAAAGGAGTGTATTCCATCCCATTCACGGATCATGCCCATACTCAAGGGAAGGCCATAATACAAGCATATGGTCATTAGGGGCCATCTTAGTCACTACTGTTCGTGGATTGTTCTCCAGCTTCCTGGAGGAGAGGAGAGCAGGAGACAGAGCTAAGAGTGTTTGTAAAATAGGGCAGCGGGAAAAGGTAGGTCCCACTGCTACCTTGAGATGCCTAGTGGGTCTAAATGTCAAATGCTATTGGCAGATTTTCCGTGCAAGGTATGACCAAAAAATAATTATTTCATTAACTTTGTGCAAAAAAAAAAAAAATGTTTTAGACATGCATCCTCTCGACTAAAGGGAATTCATTTCGCCAAACTACTGGACTTCACACCTGTGTCTTTCTATCTAGTGCAGAGGTGGCTATATCCCTTGCCCTTGAAATGTTCGTGTTTCTTCCCAAGTGGTTACTTTCACAAACTCCTTAATAAAAAAGAAGGAAGGGACACATTTAGTGGTCTTTGGGCAGGCAGGCAGATGAGCAGCATTCAGAATCTCTTTGTCCTGTTTCCCCACAATCATAAGCGCTCCCCCGGTCCAACTTTGTTCCCACATTGAACTAGGCAGTGTTCCTATTATATAAATCCTGACGCGCATAGTGAAAGCTGCCAATTTAACTTATATGGGTGAGAGTCAGGGTCTTCGCAAAAGAAGATCAATAAAATACAGCATGAATGTCCACTCATGACGTGTACCTTACAAGAACTTGGCTATATTAATCTCTCAAATAAGTCTGTGCTCCCAGGGAGCAGTATTCCCATTTCACAGTTGAGAAGGCTGAGACTCAGATGAGTTAAATAACTGGCTCTTTGTTACATGGTAACAAGGGGCTAAGAAGGAATTTGCACCCAGGTGTGGTAAGTGCTAAAGCCAGTGCTCTTAAACCAGTAAGGTAAGCAGCTGGAATATTGGTGATAATTTTAAGACTTGGAGCCTATTCTTGACCCCTGTATGCCTTCCCTTTGTCTTTCTGGTATTCCAAATATCTTACAATCTAGGAAGTTGAAAGATGGGGACATTGCAACTAGCTTCACAGGGCCAGTATCCTGGGGAATACGAAAAGAAGAAAAAAGAGACCGTAACGGGGTAGACAACAAAACACCGCCATGCCACATACTTAACGTTGAACTGGAGGAAAACTCTATTACAAACGATACTTCTAATCTGCTTGCGGTAAAGATTCATAACTGGAAAATAAGCATGTGACAGTTCTTCATTTGAGTGTAAACTTAACTCATTAATTTAAATTAGAGTGCTTTTTTTAACAAAGGGGAAATTCTAGTAATAATAATAAGTAATGGCTGTTGTAGAGAATGTAAAAAGATGTTAGAAATTTGTGCTTTGGGAAGTTGGAGAATGTTAAGGATTAATTTTCACTCACAGAGATCAAAAAGGTCTCGATGAGTAAGATAAGTATCGAGTTTCAGGGTTGTTGTGTTTTTTTCACCTCCTGCCAGACTGTCTGAAACTTATCTCAAGTATCATGGTAAAAAGAGAAGTGGCGGATAGACACAAAAATGTAATAGATATATTCTAGGGGTAGAATATGAACTGCCTTTCTAAATGCATATCAGAAGGAGAATTTATTCCAGTTGAGTAGGTTTAATGATATAATTTTACCATATTAAATCATAATTGCTCTTTAAAGGAAAATAGAGATGCATGCATTGCCACTGCCAGGGCATCCCACTCCATCCAAATAGCATCCTCCCTAGTACTTGTTGATTTCGCCCTTATCTCACAGCAGAGCCGATTTGTGGCTTTCCTTTGGAAATTGGGTGGGGAGAGAGGAAAAGAAGGAAGAATAGTCTGAGCATCAGAATCTGCGTCAAGCAATTGCCATGGCTTTAGCAAAATCATTTCCTGCTATTAGACTGCCAACCGAACACTTTCAAATGGATTGCAGCTCTGATTTTTGTGGAACCAAATTATTTTTCAAAATTAGACTGTGTATCAAGATGATCCAGATACCTGGATTAGTCAGGCACTAAAATATTTGCATTGTTATGGATGTTGATAATTATTTTAGTAAATTCTCATGGCTGCTTTTATTGTTAAATGATTTCCAATCCTGTCGCATTCCCTTCTCTCCTTCCCACCAAGAATAAGAAAAGAGAGAGCAGAGAATGAAAGAGAAGAATGAAAAAATGCATTGATTGCATATATGGATGAAAACAGAGTTGAAGTCATGCATTTAGTTTTAACAGAATCTGATTTTACATCATGAGCTGAATTAGATGGAGGCATAATTCATCTATGTATTTATCAGCTATACCTTCCATATCTGTCTTTTTTTAATAGCAAACAAAATAATACTGAGCTTATTTGACTGATAAAAGGCATAAATGTAGTTTTAAAAAATATTTTTATATCTTTTTTAAAAATACTTGATACATAAAAAAGAATATACCATATTTCATTGGGCCTTCTGTAGGCCCTTTATCTTATAAACCAGTAATAAAGTAAAAATGCAGCCAAGCTAGTTAGCACATAATGCTTTCTTATCTCATGTCTTTTAAGAGGCATCCCAATTTTAGAGATGTTAAAATGGAAAGAAAAAAACAATGTACTTTAGACTCTATTAAATACAGTATACAATGTGCTGGTGAGTTATAAAGCATAATGTAAGAAACATTTATGAATACCCTGCCTCTCAATCCAAGAACTGTTCATTACTAATAACTTGCCTTTCCTCCCATAGCCCACGCAGACAGGCACCCCTTCTGCCTGTTATTGCTTTACTTTTTAAACATACTTAAACTCTCTTTCCCACTACACTCAGAATGCCCCAAGAGTAGAGGCTGTCTGTGTTCTCTTCTACTTTGTCTTCAGCGCCTGACACAGAACCTGGCCTAATAACTGCAGAAGAACTATTATTGACTAACTGTACAAGCACGTTGTCTGAGGCCTATCCAAATTGTCTTTACCCTTCAAGCTCTGGTTTAAACACCAGTTCCTCTAGGAAATCTTTGACATCCTGAACTGGAAGTGCCCTTGCCTCCTTTTTGAACTCATATAGCAATTTATCTTTACTCCTAGTACTATAGATATACCACCTTCTCTTTTCAGTAGAGTGCTTCACCCATGTCTGCCTTCCTGCTGGACTGGAAAAGCAGGATTTCCATTTGCTCTAGTTTGGTGACCCTCCCATTACCTGGTATAATAATAAAAGATAACCATAGATTCAATGGTGCTTTATATGTATTCTCACCAAATTGTCATAAATTAAGGACAGTTCTATATTCCCATTTAACAGATAAATAAACTGAGGCTAGTGCTCATAATCACTTAAGCAATAAGTACATGTCAAAGGAAGAAGACAGTAATGCATTTAAATTATTTTGCCTTAGTATGCTTCCGTTTTTGCCTGTCATTCAGGGGCCTATGCTTATTCTTGGGTATGAGACTCAAAAATAAATGAGAAAAAATGTAATAAAAACAAATCAGTAAAACAAATGCAAGTTTTCTTTAAGAGTGAGATCGAATAACCTTTTAAAAATGTTTGAGACTTTTTGTTGTTGTTATTATTAGTTTTTTTTTTTTTTTTTTTTTTTGAGACCGAGTCTCATTCTGTTGCCCAGGCTGGAGTGCAATGGCATGATCTCTGCTCACTGCAACCTCCGCCTCCCGGGTTCAAGTGATTCTCTTGCCTCAGCCTCCTGAGTATCTGGGATTACAGGTGCCTGTCACCATGCCCGGCTAATTTTTGTACTTTTAATAGAGACAAGGTTTCGCCATGTTGGCCAGGCTGGTCTCGAACTCCTGACCTCAGGTTATCTGCCTGCCTCGGCCTCCCAAAGTGCTGGGATTACAGGCGTGAGCCACCGTGCCTGGCCGACATTTGTATTTTCATATTATCTGGCTAATTTTCTATGGGATTTTATTTATTTCCATATTGATTTATATGATTTTTATGAACCATAAAAATTATAATTTCTTTCTAGGTTCTGACACGCAAATATTTCTCTAGTGTTTTGGCGATCTTTTGTCTTTGCTATGCTGTTTTAGACATATTCAGTTTTAACATAATTCTATTTATCAAATGTTTTCTTTATGGTTCCTAAATTTTTCGTTATTACATTTGAAAATGCATTCCCACTTCTGAGATGATGAGAATTTTTTTTTTACTATTTTAAAAATAAATGCCGATAAGGCTAGGATCTTGGAAGCACCTCCCTACCTTGGTACGATCATTTATTCATTTGGTTGTTGATTTAACCAAGACATTGATTTAGCCATTGTTGCAGACAGAGATGAACCTGACTAGAAAATTTTCTGGGCAGTTTTCAATCCAGTAGAGAGAGATAAATTTCACACTTATTTGTAAATCAATAAGCATAATATTTTTAGATGGTGGAATTGCTGAGAGGACAGTGGAACAGAATGATGGGGGGCATTAATGGTGGAGAGGATGTTACCTCTGAGGTGATAAGATCAGCTAACATCTTCGGGTTCCAGCTGTGTTGAGATATAAGTAATGGTGTGTATGGCGGAAGAACAGCCCTGAGAGGCAAGGGGATCATGAAGATGGCTGGAGCAGCAAGACCATGGCAGTTGTAAAGGTGATATGAGATGAAGGTAGACAGGAAGGTGTGGACAAGACCCCATCTTTGAAAGCCAGGCTTTGGAATGTGGCTTTGATCCTGAGCGCAAAATCTTTTGCAACAAAATGACCTGATGTGCATTTTCAAAAGATTCCTCTGGCTGGTATGCAGGGAAGAGATTATAGGGGGCAAGAAGGGAAGCAAAGAGAGGGTTGTGTAGGAAAATTGTGCCTACTTGGTGCAGACCCAGAATATAGTCAGTAGATCCAAGGTTAAACTAAGACTTCTCCAAGTTAGAGGTAGGGCACAGATGCTGGCTGAAATGCCAGGTAATTTAGGCATCCAGAGTAAATGCTAGTTTGAACTTGGAGCACGAGGGGCTTTGTGTGGGGGACCATTCAAAGGCAAGCTGGACAGGTGGCAACCTTGCTCACTTGGCGCCAGCAAGTAGAGCAGCGCTCGCTGGTGATGGATGGCTTAACATTGTTCCCCGCGCTGTGCTCAGAGCCGGGAGGAGGGCACAGCCCCTGGGGACTAGGAGGAGTCTCCAGGCTTTCCTTGCACTTTGTCTTCCGCTTAGTGTTTCAGCCAAGATATTAATTCTATGTTCTAGCCATGTTGCCGCCTCAGAATCTCACTATTGTTAGTTATGCTCTCGTTCGCAGTCCTAGTGTTGATATTTTTACACGTTTTAAACTCAAAAGTATCTGAATTTCGGAGAAAATGAGACAATTAGAGTAGTTTGTAAAGTATAGTGAAGGTTTTTAAAAGAAGTGAGTGTGTGACTGCTACATGCAATTTATTATTATAATCCTCTCTTTTGTGAAGGTCCACAAACATTTTTTGTTCAATCAGATTTTTATTTTTTATTTTTTTGCTCTTCATTGTATAATGTATTCTTCCCCCTTAACTTCCCCCAATCTCAGGAGACAACAGTATTTCCCTTGAAAATACAGAGGGTGGATTGGCCCTGTGTGTGTGTTTTCCAAGTGCTGGCTTTCCAAGACATTCTCATGAAAAGGACTGGTATTGCTAAGTCATTTTTTAATATAAGGAGGTCCATGTTTGGGCATTGAAATTAATTTTCCTTATCTTGCCATACAAATAGCCACCCTGGCTTCTTTGATTTATTACCTGGGATGGTTCAGCGGCACTAAAAACAGAGGACGGGAAGACATCACCTTTACGTGGCATCATTAGTCACAGCATTAAAAGCATCACCCTGAAGGGACTGCTTCTCCCAGTCTCCCCTGTGCCATGACAGCATCCTGTTTGTTCCCTCTCTGTGCACTCAAGACGCTGGGCCCATCCACAGCTTCCGGGTTGCATTTTTCATTTCCTAGTAAGTTGCTGCTATCCAAACATCCTTTCTGTCTTTTCTCCATAGCATAGTGTAAAAGAACTTTCAAAAGTGCAGATACAATCCCTGATTAAAGACAAGCTACTGACTGTAAGAAAATGTTTTAAAATCATTTCTCCAGCAAGGGACTCGTGTACAGAATATATAAAGAACCTTCCAAACTCTATAATACAAAACAAACATACTCAGTTTAAAAAGAGGCAAGAGACTTGACCAAAAATAAGCACATGAAAAGTCATTCCACATCATTAGACATTAGGGAAATGCAACTTAAAATTATAGGGAAAGGGAAAAAAATAGGATGCGATACCACTATACACCTATGAAAATGGCTAAAATAATTACTGGTAATTCTAAGTGAGGGTGAAGATGTGGAGCAAGTGAACTCTCATGCATTGCCGGTGGGAATGTAAAGTGATGCTGCCACCTTGGAAAACAGCTGGGCAGGTTTTTTTGTTTTGTTTTTTGTTTTTTTGAGATGGAGTCTCGCTCTTTCACCCAGGCTGGAGTGCAGTGGTACGATCTCAGCTCATTGCAACCTCTGCCCTCCGGTTCAAGCGATTCTTCTGCCTCAGCCTCAGCCTCCCTAGTAGCTGGGATTACAGGCATGTGCCACCACGCCCAGCTAATTTTTGTGTTATTAGTAGAGACAGGGCTTCACCATGTTGGCCAGGCTGGTCTCTAACTCCTGACCTCAGGTGATCCACCTGCCTTGACCTCCCAAAGTCCTGGGATTACAGGTGTGAGCCAGCACGCCCAGCCTGGGCAGTTTCTTTAAAACAAAAAAAAAATTAAACATACAGTTACTCATACTCTTGTATATGTATTGAAGAGAAGTGAGGACGTATGTTCACACAAAAACCTATAGGCTAAGGTTTGTGGAAGCTGTATTTATAGTTGCCCCAAGCTGGAAACAACCTGGACATGCTTCACTGGGCATGTGCGTAAGCAGACTGTGGCACCTCCATACAATGGAATACTATTCAGCAAGAATAAGGGATGAACTCTTAATAGATCCACAGCTTAGAATGGTCTCAGAGGTATTAAGTCAAAAAAAGCCAATCTCCAAAGATTGCATACTATATGATTCCATTTATATGCCATTTCGGAAAAGACAAAACTGTGATAGAGACTCCATCAGTGGTTGCCCGGGGCCAGGGGTGGTGAGGAGGGTGTGACTACAACAGGTTGGCACAAGGGAGTTTGGGGGTGGTGGAGGCCTTCTGTATCCTGACTGTGCTGGTGATTATACAATCCATGCATGTGATGAGATTCATACTCTGTACCCCCCTGCGAAAAATCAATGTGTCAGTCCAAACTGCTGCACATGCTCTACAGAGCCCAGCCTATCTCTTGTGATTCATCCAGTTCCTTCTCAGCCGCCTCGCCCGTTCTGTCAGGTCCCGAACACTTGTGGTCATTTTTATTTTCTAGCAGGGCACAATCACGCTCAGCCTTTTGCCCAAGAACTTCTCCTGCCCACTTTTCTGCCAACCCATCTTACCTGCCGAATGAGATGCTTTCTTTACAGCTCAGGTGTGGAGACTCTAGCACACGCACTGGGACCTCTGAACAACACCCAGTCTTGGACATTTCTTGCTCCTGTCAGGGTTCCCAGGGCACCACTCTCATTGCCTGGTTCTTTGGCTGCCTTGCATGCTGGGTTGTAGGTTTGGGGAGAGCTGATTCCACTGCTCATTCTCCAGCCCTGAGAAAGAGGCCACAGAGAGTTCAGTACGTACACTAGTGAGGATGAGAGGTCTCTGCTCCGGAGGTGAACTCAGCCTTTGTCTGGTTTTACTTTTGCCTTCTTTTTCTGAGTGCTTTTATCTCTGACCCTCTTGCTGAAATTTCTTACCTTTCATGGCTCTTTTAGCAGGGGAATCCTCTTTGCTGGTTTTGCCCAAACTACTTGTTAAAAAGCAGTAAGCCAAAGTTTTAAGACTTGTATACTTTTTTTTTTCCTATTCATGTAAAAGTAAAATTATGTGGCAAAAATCATGAGTATAGAAGGGTTTTCTTTTTCATCAGAGGTTAGATGGGTTTTATAGTGCAATGTGAAAAGTCATTAGTAAAAGCCATATTATAAGCATATTTTTATATATTTACTTAGCCCCATCTTCCAAATTCCCTTGGAGGGACAACAGATTTTCTGGAAAATAAAAATCAGCTCCTATTCATAGCAATGGTAAAAGTAATCATCGTAACACTTACACGGTGCTTATAAAGTGCTGGACACTGTCTTAACATGTACTTTATGCATTTTATTTTATTTTTTGTAGAGATGGGGTCTTGCAGTGTTGCCCAGGGTGGTCCCTAACTCCTGGGCTCAAGCGATCCTCCCATTTCAGCCTCCCAAAGCACTGGAATTACATATGTGAGCCACTGTGCCCAGCCTAATTTATGTATTTTAAATGACTTACTCCTCACAACAGCCTTAGGAGATGGTGTCATTATTATTTCCATTTTACATGTGAGGAAACTGTGGTGCAGTGTGGTTCGATCACTGCCTAAGGTCAGGAGTGAAGCTAGGATTCGAATGCAGGCCTCTGGCTTCATCTTCCAGAAGGACTGTGCAACAAAGCGGGGAAGGAAGATGAGAGACAGGGTTTTCCTCACCAGGGACCTCATGCTGACCTCCTTTCACTTTTTCCCAGGAAGGTATCCCCACATCCCTTGCATGGGCTGCCAAGAAGATCCATAATAGCTTAAAATGCTTCTTCTCTTTTCTAGCCAAGGACAATTCCGTATTTGTGTCCTGATCATTATTAGAATAAGTAATCAAGATAATTAGAAAAGGAAGCTAAAAATGAAAATGGTCCAGGAAAGAATATAAAATAACTTGGATTGTGCTTTACAACTTTCAAACTGTTTTCACTTAGTGTTTTCCCAAGACGTCCCTCACCACCACCCATTGTTATTGCCAACTTTTTGCAGAAGAGGAAAGTGAGGCCCAGAGAGGAGAAGTGATTGCTCCCCTGGGTCACCATGTCGTTCCTTGTGGGACCAGAATGCAAGCCCTGCCCTGCCCTGCCCTGCCCTTTCTTTCCTGCCCCCTTATCTCTCTTCCCGCCTCCCTCCCATCTGAGTTCTTACTCATTAAGAGAAACTCTTTTATAAACTTTAGACGCAAGCAGTGTGATTTCATCTCTTTTTCTGCGTGTGTTAGTTTTTGTTGTTGCATAACAAATTGCCACAAATTAGCTCATAGTTCTGTGGGTCAGAAGCCCAGGTGCACTGTTAATGGAGTCTCTGCTCAGAGAATAGGGAGGCAAGTGGAAGCTGCACTGATTCCTCCTCGAGAGGCTCCGGGAAAGAATCTGCTCCTAAGCTCATCCAGGATGTTGGTAGAATCCATTTCCTTCTGGCTGTAGGACTGAGGTCCCTGCTTCCTTGCTGGCTGTCAGCCTGCAGCTGCTCTCAGCATCTAGAGTCTACCCACATTTCTTGCCATATGGTCTCTTCCATCGTGAAGCCAGTAGGGGCACATCAGTCTTTCTTGTGCTTCAGAATCTGACTTCCTCTATCTCTGGGCTCTAAACTCCAATTGAAAGGGTTCATGTGATTCCATCAGGCCCACTCAGATAATCTCCCTTTCTTCAAGTCAGCTGATTTGGGACCTTAATTACATCCACAGAACCCCTTCACATAGCACCTGGATTAGTGCACGATTGACTCTCTGGGAAGGGGTGTGTTATACCAGGCGTAGGAATGTAAGGGTCACCTGAGAATTCTGCCTACCACATGACATTACAGCCTTAAAAATGGTACACATTGACAGGAACAAGGGCCACCCCCAAGGTATTTGTTTTCTGTGGTAATTATATCAATTCCTTAATGTTTTTACAGGTTTTTTTTTTTGGTCAACATGACACATTTTGTATTTATTAAGTCATTTGATTGAAAGCATATTTGTAATCTGTGTACTTCTGTTTACCTTAAAAGGGTTGAAGAAGAATGAAGTAGACATAGGATTAGTTGAACAACACAATTCTGTTTCACCAACGATTCAATAAGTTAATTTCTTAAGCACTGTTTCATGCTTTCTTTTCAGCCTCTGTGCTCCATCTTCTTGAACCTTCTTTCTGCTCCTTGGCTATTTAATTTCTTCTTTACTTGTGGGTTTCCAATTAAATGTCACCTCTTCGTGGATGAATTCCTTGATGGACTTATCTAGAGTAGGTTAAAAATGAGAAGTTAAGTTTTTCTTTTTTTTTAATGAAAGCTGAGGCTTCCTTCATAGTGGCTCTAATTATTTCTGGATTTGTTGATTGCTGATGTCTTACTCTATCTCCCGCTAGACTGTAGTATCAGAAAGGGAAGGGCCAGGTCTGTCTTGTTCTCCCTCCTAGGCCCAGTGCCTAGACTGTGCTTAGTACAAAGTAGTCACCAAAAATTCTGTGTTTAATTGGTGTGTAAATAGAAGCTAATGTTCTGGTGCCTGTAGAATGGTTAACTTTAACATTTGTTTTGAAAGGTTGCCTGAGTAGTGAAACCAAGTTAACCATGAGGTCACTGCTTAAGCGTTTATTGTTTGAAAAGCACCTGATTGACAGTCACAAAGCTCTTAAAAGTGGGGGAGGGGACTCTACAAATGGTAGAGCCAAAGAAGAATGATTTTTGTGTCGTCCTTGAAAACATGCAGTGTCACTGGAAAGGAGGTGTGTGGTGAGTTTTCCAAGTCATGGACAGTCTGAGGTTTGGATCACAGGTTTTTTTTTTTTTGTTTTTTTTTGTTTTTTTTTTTTTTTGAGACAGAGTCTTGCTCTGTCACCAGGCTGGAATGCAGTGGTGCCATCTTGGCTCACTGCAACCTCCACCTTCCGGGTTCAACTGATTGTCCTGCCTCAGCCTCCCTAGTAGCTGGAACTACAGGTGCCCACCATCACGCCTGGCTAATTTTTTGTATTTTTAGTAAAGATGGGGTTTCATCAAGTTAGCCAGGATGGTCTCTATCTCTTGACCTCGTGATCCACCCACCTTGGCCTCCCAGAGTGCTGGGATTACAGGCATGAACTACCACGCCCAGCCTGGATCACAGTTTCTTGGCAATTTTTTTTTTTCTTGGAGACCAAGTCTTACTATGTTGCCTGTGCTGGCCTCAAACTTCTGAGCTCAAGAGATCCTCCCACCTTGGCCTCCTGAATAGCTAGGACTACGGTTGCCCCATGCCTGGCTTCTTGACAGATTTTTTTAACATCCCAAGACAGATGCCTCTCCTTTCTCACAGTCCTCTTTCGAAAAGTTCCTCTCTCTGATTTTCCCTTAAGCTTCACCTCCAGACAGTCACAGTATTTGAATACCTACTTAGAAGCTGTGTGACATTGGGCAAGATAGTCAACCACTCTGAGCTTTGTTTTCCTTCCCTGTAAAATAGGCATGATAATTCCCACCTTGAAAAGTCATTGGAAGGATAGTGAATACAAATGCCTGACATAAAGTGAGATTGATAAATGCTGTTTTCACAATTATTAGACTATATTATTTTAACTATGACTGCAAATCTGGTGTGGAAATGAAATGCTCATCTTAACAACAGAGCTTTTGGAAGTTGCAGGTTGAAATCCCTAACAGGAAAATCCAAAACCAGAAGTACTTCAAAATCTGAGACTTCTTGAGTGCCAACATGATACCACAAGCGAAAAATTCCACACCTGACCTCATGTGATGGGTCTCAGTCAAAATGCAATCAAATCTTTGTTTCTTGCCCCAGATTATCAAAAGTCTTGTATCAGATTGTCTTCAGGCTTTGTGTATAAGGTGTATATGAAACATAAATGGATGTCATGCTGAGACTTGGGTCCCATCTCTAAGATATCTTACCATGTGTATGCAGATATTCCAAGATCCTAAAAAATCTGAAATCCTAAACACTTGATCCCAATCATTTTGGATAAGGAGTACTCAACCTTAAAAAAAGTTACAGTAGATTTTAGGATCAATGGAGAAGATATTCTATGTAACAGATTTTTATTATCATATATTAAGTGAGGACTACTTTGTTTAAAATCTTTAGACTGAAATAAACACGTTCTGCATACAACCACCGTGAACACAATTTGTCTTTTTTTAAATTCAGAGGCACTTAGGAACCTTGTAGTGCCCCTGGGTTTTATTATGAACTCCAGTTAGCACTTTATTGTGGCTGCCTAGAAGTATTGATTCATATCAAGTCCGGAAAGCAACTTCTACCTGTTCACCTTTTCCCATTCCTTAACACATAATAGCGAAAGAGTCTGTTTCAGTAAATGCAGACTGGCTTGCCTGTGCCCAACCCTGTCTCCACTTGGTTGGCTTCCCTGGGATGAGGACTCTCCTGCGCTGGCTTGTGCTGGGAAGTAATAGAACCAAAGCAGTAACATCCATAGTGCTGAGGAACAGAAGTCAGTGGGGCTTCAAAGAGTTCATTTCCCATAAAGTATCCAAAGTTGTTCAAAGTCGGTCAAGCTGTCATCACATTTCAGATGAGACTATTTTAGGGAGTAACAAGGGCAGAGTAGATCAATTAACGTTTCTTTTTTTTTTTAATCACTCTAAATTCAATGAATGTTCAAGGCAGGTTAAACAGTAATAGCAAATGTGGTGATGGAAGAATTGAGGCAGCTTCTGTTGTAGTATTTACTGTGGTTATCATTTCTACACCTAAAGCTGCATTCCTATCTTCTCATTTATTTTGCCTCCCTTTTAATTCACTGAGTTTGATTTAGAGAAGTCAGTGCATTGTATTACAGTGCCATTATGAGTCTGAATTTCTGATTTAATTCAGACAGTGTGAGCCCAGAACAGAGGACCAGGAGATTCTGCATTACGCCAATTAGCCCGGGAAAGCTTAGACAACTGGCTCCGTATCTCTATGTATGCCCCAATTTCCCCTCCTGTAAAATGGAGCTATTTACTTCTTATCTGAGGATTGTAATCATAAAAGAAAATTTCCTGTAGATGTGAAACAAATTTTAAATAGCATGCAGATACTTGCATTTGTATTTTTATTTTAACCCAAATTAATATGCAAAACCAGGATGCCGTTTTCAGAGTTGTTGGCATCCGTTCATCATGTTTCTAGGTGAAGTATGTGTAAGTGATTATAGGTAATAAATATCTTTTTTTTTTAACTTATTGCAGAGGCAGTTTTTCCACTGTTAATGAGGGTAATTTGACTTGGTTGAAGGATTGCAGTTCTTAAGAATTAATGCAGTAATCCAATTCAAAGATTTAAAGAGATCTAAGATTTTTCACAGGTCGCGTGCCAGTGAATGTGCTCCTATCACATAGCAGCTAATGGACTTGAACGTCAGTCTGTCATTTACTGTTCCCTCACTGCATAGCAGCTTTGCCCTTGGTAGTGAGTATACTTTCCAAGCATTGCAGGTTATTTAGAAGTGTGGTATATTTGTATCACTTTTGAGAGATAGTATCCTATTTCCCACAGCCCCTAATTACTATAAAAACTGGGGTTATCTTTCTTAATTACATGTTTGAATCTTAATCTGCTAAGGTCTGAGGAATATCAGGCTCAGAGGAGCTGCCTTCTCGCCTTTCTTTTTCAGAGGAGGGCCTTTTTTTTTTTTAATGTATTTTTAAAAACTAATTCATGTATCATTGTATTCGTACATATAGGTTAATTCACGTGAATACAAAGGTTACATGCACTGTATTCATGACTTTCCATTTTTGATAATGATGTATTATTAACAGCTAACAATATTTTGTAAAGGCTTATTTATAAAGGATGTTGGAAGTGTTCTTATTTCCCGATCCCATTATGTTCCTAAATATTAAAAATCCCATTTTGAGGCAATTAGAAGCATTCGCTTCTTCCTCCACGTGTGTTCTCCAGACAGCGTCACCATTCTGCGCACACAGGAACCTTTGTTCCTTAATTAGAAAAAGGACTAGAGCTCATTAGTTGTGGTTCCATGTGGTGTCTGCTCAAACACTCAGGCAATAATACATTACAAGGAGAGATCCAGCCTAAATCTGAGAGGCTCTCCACAGTTCCAAGAACTGTGAAAAGATAAATATATCTTGGAGGGTCCTTGTAGGGCCATCCTCACATCCTGCACTGTCCTTGAGGGCCTGGCTGGTGGGTGCTCATCAGTTTTAAAGTCAAAGAGATTTGTATATTCACAGGAGGAGGGAAGGGGAGAAGGCACAACTTGTATAGAAATCTAGAACTTTACCTTTATTGAAACTTTCACCAAAAAAAAAATAATAATAATAAATAAAGAAATAGAATTATCTTTTGGATTTTTTGATAGGTTAGTGGGCACCATCCAGATGCATTCGGATGTTATTGAAGGTGGGCGAAT
Organism: Gorilla gorilla gorilla; assembly: GCF_029281585.2. Taxonomy (NCBI): domain Eukaryota; kingdom Metazoa; phylum Chordata; class Mammalia; order Primates; family Hominidae; genus Gorilla; species Gorilla gorilla. The sequence continues at coordinate 81,019,841 of NC_086017.1, read as the reverse complement.
TGTTGACAAACATGATAGAAGACCAGATACCTTAGGCTGATTTTCACTGCTGGCATTGGACGTCAGAGGAGCTGCATGAGTTTTGAAAGCTAAAACTCCCAAACTGGATCCACAAAAGCTTTAGGCTGCATCAGTTATCAACAAAGAGCCCTGATTTCCACAATCAGAACAGGCATTTCTCCAGCCTCCAGGAAACCTCATGCATCTAATGTTCCCCAAAATGTTAATAGTACAAATGGTGGACCCATCTCACTGGTTAAGATTAAGGTTCCCGCAGCAGAGAAGTGAGCAAGTGAAGTGAAAAATCTCAGACCGTATGGAGGATGTTTTGCTGTGCCTTGGCTGGGCTGGCAAGGATGTGCTGAAATATAAAGGGATATGGAGAAGAGAGCAAAGTGTCAGTTTGAAAGCCAGAGATTGGAAAATAGAGCAGTTATTTTGAGGGTCAATTCACTTCTCTTTGAGAAGGTTTATCCAGTCAGGTAGCTAACACCCTGGAAGGAAAAGAACTCAGAGGCCACTAGGCATGTCTGAGATACTCTCCCACCACCCACTACGCTAACCCCCTCCTCATATCTTGCCTTCTCTTTCCATCCCTGCCAAAGGATAAATTGCCCTCATCCTGCTAATGCTAATGGAAGACATTATTAACAAAAGGGAGTGCTTCATAAAGGAAGCTGAGATCTGGCAAGTGGAGGCATGACACCCTTATGCTGATAGTGGTACAGGTCAGAAATAGTGAATATGGAAACAAATATTTCACTGAAATGTTCTGCCATTTAAAGGGACATGTCTAGATAGCAATATATATATATACTTTTTTCCACCAGCAATCTTTTTTTCGTTGTATTTCTCAGAGAAAGAAAAATAGATTTTAAAATGTAAAAACCTGTTCTTCAATTGCGTATGCAAAAATCTCACTGCAGTATTTATTCTAAACCTGCTCTCATAATGTTCAGTCAAGGAGAAAACAGCAAAAAACAGTTGTTGATGGACTTAGCACAGAACTGGATTAAATAAGCATTAGTCTACTGAAGCTGATTACAGGAATATGAAAATGCAGTATCTTAATGGTACATATTTTTATGTGGCAGCTCAGTTGCCTTTCATTTTGCAGCTAATATGTCTATTCTTATGAGTCATTTACTTCTTTAATTACCTTTTGCAGGCAAGGCACCATGGTATATTAATGTGAATGATTTTTACTGCCAGTTTATCATACAATGCCCCAGAAGTTGAAAGGCGTAATTGACTTGGAAGAACAGCTCATGAAGGAAACAATATTTAGTTGACAGTTTTCCTTGTACTCTCTGTTGACGTTTATGAGTTTACACTATGCTAAAGGAGTAATAAACACAATTTTCTTTCAATAACAGGAAAGGGTAGCTTCTAAAATACATTTGTGGAAAACACATTTGTTCATTTCTTGAATAATATGAAAATAACACATTTCCAGTGATAAGACTTCTCAGATTGCCAATTGAATTAAACCTTCAAAGGTGCATTTATAACCTGTCTCAGAGCATTAGGAGATATTAGGGTTCATGTGATTGAATCTACTTAATGAATATTTAAATTATAAACAGATTTAGATAAATCATATTTAACTCTGGGTGTTAGGGTGAGACAATTTGGTCCTGTGCTCCCAACTTCCAGGAGAAGGAAAGGCAGAACGGGAGCTTGGGGATTGGGAACTGTCTGAAGGAAGATTTTGTTTCTCCAAAGGGAGGGAAAGTCTGACAGTACATTTTGGAAAAGTAAAGAAGGCATAGTCGATGCAACTCCTTATATGGCCTGGCCCTTGAAGAGTTAAATAAAGATTTGGGTGGGTCACTGCCGTTTTGGAGCCTGGAAAGGTGCTTTGACTTGACTTGGGCAGTGTTATTTTAACCATCACTTCCACAGTCCCCTTGGCCTTAAGCTGGTTCACTGGCTCTGGGCAGGCCCTGGTTTGGCACATTGGTTCAGAGGGAGTTAAACTTTTCACAGTTTTCTGGGTTGTTTGCAGTTCAGTCCTGTGCAACATAATGAAAGTTTTCTAGCCATCTGTTGTTAAGCTGGCGGTGAACAAGGCCAGTATATCCAAACAAAGTTCTGGCCTGCTGTAAACTGAACCTGTCAGTTTAGCATAGCTTTGCTGACCCCTCCAAGGAACAGGGCAGCCCTCGGTACCAGGCACTCAACGCTTAGAACTTTCAAAGGGGAACTATTTTGGGAGTAGGGGGTAGGGGCCTGTTTACTTTTTTCCTCTGTGTTCCTCTCACTGGCTTGGACTGGTTTATACTTAATCTTTACATGTACAAATGGATATTGGTCTCCCCTCCTTTTGGTCCCCCCTCCTTTTTCAGAGGGAAGGACATTTCTTCTTAATAGGGGATTATAACTTTTTTTTTTTTTTTTTTTTTTTTGAGACGGAGGCTCACTGTTGCCAGGCTGAAGTGCAGTGGTGCGATCTTGGCTCACTGCAACCTCCACCTCCTGGGTTCAAGCAATTCTTCTGCCTTAGCCTCCCGAGCAGCTGGGACTACAGGCACGCATCACCACGCCCAGCTAATTTTTGTATTTTTGGTAGAGATGGGGTTTCACCATGCTGGCCAGGATGGTCTCGATCTCTTTTGACCTCGTGATCCGCCCACCTCGGCCTCCCAAAGTGCTGGGATTACAGGCGTGACCCACCGTGCCTGGCCGGGGATTATAACTTTTAGAAGAAGGTAGGATTGTCTAGAAATGTATGTGAGGTGGCTGTGATTCAAAGGGAAGTTCTATGCAGTTATTTTTGTTTCATTATTTTGTCTTTCAGTGTTGAGGGGGACAAATAGTCCAGGAAAAGAAGTGCCTATATTTATTACTTAGCTTATATAGTTAAGGTTTTCATAGCTTTAAGAGGACTTTTCCCCCCTTTCTGCTGCATTTTGTATTTCATCATCAGAAGTTAATATACAGCATAACTTGGCAGAGCAGCAGTTAGACAATACTCCCAGCTGTATGGGCTATTTCGTGCTTCTCTGTTCTCATTTACAAGGTGTATCATTGGCTTTAATTGCCCAGCTTAACCTTAAAATAATTCCATTGTCTTGCTGTATTTTTTCCTACTGTAGTATATGTTTCATTTTCATTTTCTGTTTGGCAGTATTTCCTTGGCTATATATGAAATGCTCCTATACATTTGGATCCTTGAGCTACCTATCTATCTACCTACCTACCTATCTCAATACCTATCTAATGCTTCCCCTAATCTTTGTGGGTTTCCTTTTGTTAATGATACCTTGGAGGTGCTGCTGTATTTTTCTCTTGGCCTTGCTATCATGTATTTCTTGTCCAGCCTTGGTTACATTTGTGCCCTGTTAAGAGAGGGCCCTGGGGAGCCATCGTTAAACCTTGGTGTCCATTCGAAATTGTTAAAATATCAAGGAGAATAGCCACTGTTTTTGAATAACTATTTTGGCTGCTCTAACGGCCACCTTAATCTGTCTAGGTAGAAGCAGACCACAGTCCCACACAGCAACAAAGAAACAAGATACTGAAAGCCTTTAGACAAATGTCTGAAGCACCAGTGTGAGAGGGTTTGGGCTCAACTTCAGCTGCAATCAAGAAATGGACAAGGGTCAAGAATTCCATAAATGGGGGTGGGGACAGAATAGGCAAAGGAATAAACAAGGAGACACCCAAGCCTTCCCGTTTAAGGGACAAGGAGTATTACAGCTGTGAAAAATATTCAATTTAAAATTTAAATGAATGCACTTACTAGGAAATACTATAGAGTCATAATCTGTTTATGAGGTGACTGACACATAAAGTGTTTTTTTGTTTTAAAGTGAAAAAAAACATCACACACACACATACTCGGGGTAGACTTTCGGGTATAAAATGTCAGGTGCAATGTAACGTGTACTCAACTCCAAGAGTCAAGCAAATAACCTTGGTATTTAGGATGTTGCCTTTTAGAACATGAAATTGTATTTTGTTTTGTGTCCTTTTTTTTTATTTAGAGGAGGACTACATTAAGAGGTCACCTATTAGCTGTGTTTTTGCTGTCTTAAACTCAGCCCTTCTGTCTATTAAAATCAAACCACTGTGTAAACATTCTCATGTTGTTCTTGGTCTCTACAATGGCCATGGGGATCAGGTTTCACCTGCCTGCACATCTTCAAGCAATTACAGCAATTAGCGTGAAGCCATTTCACATTCAAGGATTCAAGGTCTATGGTGACATTCAAGTCCAGGAGAAGTCTGAAAGGGAGAGGAGGAAGAGGCCCAGAGCGAGATGACTATTCCATGGCCCTGAGCAGACAATTTCTCTTTTAAAAATGGTGGCCCTTTAATGATGTTATTATGAGGTTTTTAAATGACATATCAAAAGTTCTTTATATCACAAAAACCCAACAGTCATTTAATTATACTAATGAAGGTCTTTATACGTGTCAGATTTTTTAAAAAAGACTTCTAATGGCCATGAGAAATGGACTGTTGCTGCTGCTTGCATCACAGCAGTGGTGGCAGCATTCTTTGTAAAGGAAGAACATATTTTATAATGTATAAGGGAATTTGCATTTCGCTTTTCACGGCAAACCTTTCTGTGTTTTTTGTAAATCTAACAATTGCAACAACATGGAATATTTAGTTGGGGGATGTTTGGAGTAAGTGTTGAAAGCAACTATGTTTGTTTGCTTTTTTTTTTTATGGTTAGAGAACAACTGTGGCGACTTTCACAGATTGAACTAGTACAGTTCAAAGGAAAATCATCGACTTTGGCACATCTGATAGCTATATAGGCATGGCAGAGGTGTCTTGAAAAAACACTCTTAGGATCCAGTAGGGCTTTGGCTTTGTTTGTTTGTGTTGTTTTTTGCATTTTTGACTTAGTTACCCAGGACTTGTTTGCACAAGGCAAATGCTAAACTGATTACAGCTTTTAAAAATTGGTTTGTACATTTTTTAATCCATATTTTAATGTTGGTTTATTATGCAAAAAAAGAGGGGCACTAATTTTAAAAATCCAAGCGTGCTGCAAAAGAAGATCTTGCTTTGCAGTCCCAGAGGGTGCTTGCAATCAGGAATAACCGCAGGCTAAATTATAATGTGGAATTCTGTTGCCCTTTAACCTGATGCTGCCTGTTCACATTCAGTGTTTGTTAACAAACAGCTTTAAGAACAAAATTGTTGGGAGAATTACTATTTGATTGTATGCACTGACTTTATTGAAAATAAGAGGCTTTATTTTTTTTAATTGCATGTCTCTGAGAAAGTTGTGATAATTCCTTTACAGAACCGCCCTAGTTGGCTTAAAAGCTACTAGGTGTTAAGCAGTTGCATATCTGTAGGACAGAACGCATCTATTTGTGTGACTGAGGCTGGAACATTTGTGTTCATTCCATAACTAGCCATTTTAGGGAACTGGACTGCTTAGAGCTCTCTAGCCCCATCTCGAACTACTTATAGCTCTTCTGTTGAGAGATGGTTTTCCTGACCGCCCACTTTCATGGCGCCCAGGCTGTGTGCCTTTTGATACTGCAACGCAGAGCAGCTGCAGGGGATGCTAATAAAATGCAGCATTTTGGACACTGAGCAAGGTAAGAGTCTGCCTTTTTCTCCTGCCCCTTGAAAAGGGATTGCTAGGAAATCATTTCCTGGTCTCTAACTGGACCAGCTGAGTTAGAGAGGAACATTTGCATTGGATACTCCACCCCTCCCCAAAGTGGAGAAGGCAGGCGTGGAAGCACTGTGAGACTCAGAAGGGAGATGAGGCAGTAAACCAGATCTTTCCCATTTTTTCCCCCAGCCTAGTCTTCTGTTTCTATGATCTGCCTTTTGAACTGTTTTTGTGGCTGATCAGTTCCACCTAATATGTCTCTTGATTTCTGCTATTGTAATACTCAGGCGACATGCTGTTCTCTTCATTTTTATAAGCTTTAGATGCTTCTGCCTGTCATTTTCTGGCGGTTTATCTTCAGCGTCTGGATTTGCTTTCAGACTTGAATGTCTATCAAGCTGCCGTTGCTTTGAATGTGAGATCAAAAGAAGATGAATTCCAGTAAAAAATTTCCTTCTATGAAGAAAAGATTGGGGCCTATGTAAACATCCCACTGACAGCTCCCAATGAGTTATTTTAGCCGAGTATTAGCACCTGGATGACAGACAGTCCAGCATTCCATGCTAAATAACAAATCAGTAGCTTCTGTGGCAGAAGAACATTGCCACAAGATCAATACATTTTCAGAAGGAATCCTTTTCTTCCTCCTTTTTTTTTTTTTTTTTTGTTATTGAATATGGCTGTTCAACTCTTCCTCCTATTTTTCAAGCTGACTGGCTGTGCCTTCAGCAGTTTACTTTTCTTCACAGTATTTGCTGAATTACTCCAGTGATGGAAGACAGGACTGTGACAATCATTTTGGGGCGGGTTAAGGAGTGTTCCATTAGGCAAGCTAGGCATCTGGAGATAAACAGGTAGTTTGGTTGATGGTGGAGAAAGAAAATGTAAAGGACAGCCAGTCAAAGCCAGATCCAGGGCATATCCCTGGAATACGGGACGATGTGTTCTTTAAAAATACATGTGACAAAATCCTCTAAAGTCTGCAAAATCTGAATTTTCTTCTTCTTCTTTTTTTTTCTTTTAAAGCATCCTGCCTATGTAAATGTCACCACAAAAATATCTCAAGAGCAGGTTTCCCGAAACCCTGTTGGTGTGTATTTGTCTGCGTGAATGAGCTGTGTTTGGCTAGGGCTTGGTCTAGCCAGGGCACACTGCGTGTGCTGTGTCGCTGCTTGCAGACCTGGAGCGGTTTAGATACGTGTGGCATTAATAGATTTCTTTAAGTGCTAAATGCAACTTTGAAAATTACCTGCAAGCTCCAACTGATCTTTCAACTTTGAAAGTGAAGAATTACTTGAGGAATTCTTGTGGTTTCTTTGTCATTTAGTGAGAGCCCAGCCAGCTACTGTGGAGGCAAACCTCCCTGAGGTTGCCTACAAAGGGCAATGTTCCAGTGTGTTTTCTCTTCGAGTGTGCTTCAGCCGCACAGTACTTCCTGTTTATTCAAACATCTTTTTTACCACTCGGCAACCCCCGCTTCGCAGAAACAGCCAGAACCCATCTACAGCAAGAAGACGGAAATCCAAAGGCAGACAGTACGGGCTCCCTTCGCCAAACTCTTCATTTTCTCTGTAAGTGTCCAGAGAAAAAGAAACATTTTTTTGCTGGGTTAAACTTTTAAACTAGGGATCCGTTCTTGTGCAGACATTCTCTGAAGGGCGAAATAAGATGATCCAACTTGTTTACTGCTTTTTTTCCTCCCCCTTCCCTCCTCTCTCCATCAGAGGCTTTTTTCTTTTTAGAGATTTGAGAGGACCGTTTCCTTCTAACTCCTTGTTTAATTCACTCTTGCTTTCAAATATGTCTTTGGATATAATCAGCTAAGTAAGCAGCCGGGTGGTGTCAGGATAGTTTTATAGGCTAAACGTAGATTGGAACCTCTCTCTGCTTACTGTGACATTGTTTCGTGTTGCCTTCTTTTTCTTCCTGTTATCACAAGTAGTAAGAGAATGTGGGGATGGTGCCTTTGTAATTCTGCATCTACAGAATTGTCCCCCTGATGTTTGCATCACGACACCGTCATCATTTGTGAATCAGTCTTGATAATATTTGTACCAATTTCATGCCAATACAAGTCAGACTGCTGAAACACGCACGGTCATTATCTCATTCATATTCCTATTGTTTCAACGGAGTGGGCTGCAGAGGGAAAGGGAAAGCCTGCCTCACTTTCCGTGATGGTTGTTAACTTTGATGTTGGAAGGCTCTTTTCAAAATTTTCCTTGTGGGTAATCAGTATGGCAGGAAAAGCCCTTGGACTTGGGCTGCCTCCTGGCTCTGAGTAGAAGAGCAATCTAACGGCTCTCTTAGTCCTTTCTGTTGAAATGACTTTTTAAACACATGGTTTGACATTTTTGAAAAAGGTTCCACCTTTTCCTGTCTGTAGTCACTCCTTTTGCCTCTCTCCCCTCCCTCCACACCCCCCTTCCCTGACCCCCAACTTCAGTTTAATTGGTAAGCCAGGTGTTAATATTTCTTTTTTAACTATATGGTGGTCAGGGAATAGACAGGAAATGGAAAATAAGCTCTTTTGATCTTAAGAGAATTGTTATTACTGTGAACCTTGTTTGCTAGTCCGCAGTCTAAATATTTTTAAATTTTAGTGTCTAAAACAGCATCTATTAGAATAGAGAAGGAAATATGCTCTGGGGTTGTCCAAACCTCTCATAGAAGAAACATTTAAATACATAAAATAATTGTATGTATGTGTATGTGCATGTGTGTGCATTGCTATCGCTATGGTGGCTTTTTTGAATGTTCAGAAGTTGTTCTCTTTTGCAAGAAAAAATAAGATGTTTGCGACTGCCTTAAGGACAATTTGTTTAACAGTAGGAGTAATTGCAGGGAAAATGGAAAGAGTGACTGAAGGTATTTACTCAGATGTTAGTGTAGGTGTGGGGGCCGAAAACTCAGTGTGGGAACAGTGGGCTGCTTTTCTTGGTATCTTAGTCTATTTGATGACCATCAAATTTCCCAGCTCGCTGGTTTTGTTTTTTCTGGATGGCATGTTTGATTATTTATCAGAAGGGGAAGGGAGTAGCTGAAGCAAATAAACATGTGACCAAGTTCTGTTTTGTTTTCCACTCTGAAAGCCATGCCCTTTAACAGATACACAGAAAATAATAAATGCATTGTTTTATGATAAAAGGAAATTATATGTGTCTTTTTTTTTTTAAGGCAAGTGAGTTAACCCTTAAGGCTCAGGAGGCTTTTTGCCTTCTGAGAATTTGCCAGGCTTTTTATTGAGAATTAGCCTATTGCAACTAATGGTTTTATGGGACAGGATTTCCCAGGATTACTTGGTTCATTAATTTAGCTTTTTCTAGCCAGTTCACTTAGGAATGTCTGCCTCAGTAGTTCGACTGTGTGGTGTATGTGTGTGTGTTTTAAATAATAATACCATTGGACAAACCAGTGACTCTTACCGTTTTGTCGAAGGCTATATTCTGATGTTTAAAGCTAAACATGAATAGCTCAACTAAAGGAAAGTATACCATAGTGTCTGTGGCTAGGGTACAACGTAATTTATCAGAGGCCAACATTTTGCCCCTCTCTTTAAAGATGTTAGGCAGGTGCTGTAATACAGAGAGTCTACTTACATGTCTGTGTCCCTCAGAAATACCTTCTAGTCTTTAATATTATGTAACCCATTTCATTATCTTCAAGGCTGTCATTATCTCAAATTGATTCCTCCAGAGGCCAAGGGAAAGGCTCAAATCTATATTAAATTTAGATTTAAAATTTGCGTTTTTTTTTTTAGTTTTCAGGTGGGGTTTGCATGGCTTTGTGAAATCATTCTTAATATGTAGGCATTCACTGATATATGTGCGCATACTGGCACATTCTTTAAATACAGGAACATGATTTTCTGTAGGGGCTTCCTTACTTCTCCACATCCTGAAGAAGTGATGTGCGTGATTCTAGCACAGCGCCTGGCCCAGTCGTATCAAGACCTATAAATCACAGCTGAAAATCTGTTTCATTGCCTATACTGTTTTGGAATGTGAATTGAAAATATGCACACAGAAGGGATTCCCTCTTCCTTGACTATATAAGGGAACGGTGCAGCAGAGGCTCAGATACAGTGCAACTTTCATGAGTATTGCCCTGCAGATAACTAGGAGGTTGCTTTGCTCTTGAGAAGACAAGGATGGAAGCAGTGGCCTTTCCGCCTCTCTCCAAAAGGCAGTTGGGTTGGATAATCATACTTTGTATTTATACGGAGCCCTTTGTCTGTAGAAATCAAAGTGCCTGACTAATGCTAACTTGTTAATACTCAGAACACCCCAGGGACATAGGTAGGCTGCAAAGATTATCCCACTTTTGAGGTGGGAAAAATGTCCTGTTGTTAAAATCATTTACAATTTCCGGGTGTGTCTGTATTTAATGCTCAGGCTAGACCTGGAAGCGCTATGATCTAGAGATCATGAGAAGCATTTTTTCCTGTGACATAGTCAGCCCTGACCACAGGCAGTCTCATGAGAAAGTGTTTTACCATGAAGAAACTGGCCTGGAAAATATAGCTAGTGCATGATGTTGATGGTTGGGGGAGGGAGGAGGTGGTGAAGACTAATCGTGCTTAATTTTAATCTATTTAGGGTCAAAGGATGTATTTTTTTTAAAGATACAGCATGGGCTGAAACTTCTGATTTTTGTTTTGTTTCTCTTTAACTCAATATGATGTTGGCAATTTAACTTCCACAAAAATCAAGTTAAGTTTGTTCTTTGTGAAGAAACAGATACAGTACTGCTTATGGGCGCTGCAAAGTTAAGTCAGCGGTTGCTCTGTAGTTACATGCTTTGGGGGCAAAAGAATTGAAACCTGCTGTTAACCTGGTATGGTACTGTGTGATTCTTCAATTCTGGAGTGCCGTGGGCCTCCTTCCTGGGTTTCTAAAGCACAGTGTAAAAATTAGACAAGTGCCATTTACTGTTCAGACTCCTTCGTTGAAAGCTTTTCCAGAAAACTCCACAGTAGGGTGGAGGTGCCTGGGTTGTTTGGCTCCTGAAACTGTTTGTTTGTTGGAACCTGAATATAGAAATTAGATTTGAAAAAAAAAATCTCTACTCAAAATGTGCTTTTAATTTCAAAATGTAATTTTCAAAAGACCATACAAAATGATTCCAGTTTTTGCTTAAGAAATATTATTTTCTTTTTTCTTTCTTTCTTTTTTTTTGTTTTTGTTTTTTGTTTTTTGTTTTTTCTTTTTGGTTTGTTTGTTTCGTTTTTTTCTTTGAGACAGAGTCTTGCTCTGTTACGCAGTCTGGAGTACAGTGGTGCTGTCTCAGCCGACTGCAGCCTCCATCTCACGGGTTCAAGGGATTCTCATGCATCGTCCTCCTCAGTAGCTGGGACTATAGGTGTGCACCATCACACCTGGCTAATTTTTGTATTTTTAGTAGAGACGGAGTTTTGCCATGTTGCCTGGGCTGGTCTCCAACTCCTGGGCTCAAGCGGTCTCCCTGCCTCGGCCTCCCAAAGTGCTGGGATTACAGGCGTGAGCCACAGTGCTTGGCCCAAGAAAATTTCTTTTCTTTTCTTTTTCTTTTTATTTATTTGATTATTTTTTTGAGACAGAGTCTCACTCTGTGGCCCAGGCTGGAGTACAGTAGTGTCATCTCGGCTCACTGCAAGATCTGCCTTCCGGATTCACGCCATTCTCTGGCCCTAGCCTCCAGAGTAGCTGGAACTACAGGCGCCTGCCACCACGCCTGGCTAATTTTTTTTTGTATTTTTAATAGAGACGGGGTTTCGCTGTGTTAGCCAGGATGGTCTCGATCTCCTGACCTCGTGATCCGCCCGCCTCGACCTCCCAAATTGCTGGGATTACAGGTGTGAGCCACCATGCCTGGCCAAAAATTTCTTTTCTTAATCATATTCCCAAATGCTGACAATGTGTCATTGCAGGTGATGGTGTCATATTTTTTATTTTTCTCCCAATTCATGTATACATTTTACATATCTTCTACCATGAACTTATTACTTTCATAATCTATAGTTATACAGCACTTTTCAAAATCACTTGTTACTTATTGAGTGTGAGGCTCTAGACTATGCACTTTACATGTATCAATTTGACATAGGTACTTTCAGTTCCTCCCATTCTTATTGAAGAAGAAACTAAGACACAGAGAGGTTAAGTAACTTGTCTCAGGTCACACAGCTAGCAAATGGTGGAATTGGGCTTCAAATCTAGACACAGTGATTGGTGTGCATTCAACCACTATGTATGCTGCCTCTGTGGACATACATTAATGTTTTTCAAAGCAAACTTCTATTTCTTTGTAATTTCTGTGATTCTCTCAGGGTCAGTAATTCCCCCAAATTCCCAGAGAATCCTTACTTCTTCATGCCTGGAGACTCAAGTTCCATCTTATGCTAAACCATGGTTACTGGAAGTTCAAAAGATCATTGTCACTTTTTGAGCACAACTCTGTGAGCACAACTGTGTATCAGATGACCACAGTTTTTTTCAGATTCCCTCTTAAAGAGTTACTAATTCCTCGACCAAACCAATCAAGTCTGTATTTCTTTGCCTCCGTAAGATGTAATCTTTCTAAAGTTCATTACAAAGTTACCTTTTTGTGTGGTTTAGATTAACTGAATATATTTTTCTATACGTGTCTAATTTTTTTTTAATCGGTCATGTCAAGCAATTAGTTCTAGTTCCAGGTGAATGGAAGAACTCCAAATCCATACGTCTATGGATTAGTGGACTTTTTGTGTGTATGTCGTTCTTGAATACAGTGAAGGGATTCTATCCAGGCTGTGTGACCTTGACCACATTACATAAACTTTCTGTTTATATAAAGTAATTTAGAACCAATCGTAGTTGGGATTCAGTGTTAGTTACCATTTTCTTCATTGGTAGTATCACCACCAGTATCATCATCTCCCCCTAGCTTAATATTTGGCCTCTTAGGCAGCCATTCCTGCATTGAGAATTGGCAAGGCATGGGTGAATGTTTGGTAAGAGTCAGAGTCATATTTGCTTAAGTACATTTGCCATTGGAAAGAGCCAGGATTCTCAGCTGCATGTCATCTGTGTAACTGCAGATAAACCATGTACCCGTCTTGTCCTCAGTTTGCTTTTTGTACAATTAAAGTTGACTGCCTTAGATCCCTTTGGGTTCAAGAGAGGATGCTGCAACTTTTCTTAGTGTTTCTGTAAAGAGGACGACCAATGGTTTAAGATCACTGGGAAAAAGGAATCTTTGCTTTCCATTGAGAAAATATATTCTCTTATGCCTGGGGGCAGTGTGTTATACATATAATAATAGTTTTAATTTCCATTTACTGAATAACTCATGTTTCAGGTGCTGTGCTAAGGACTTTACCTACACATGTCACATAATCTTTATAATTTATCCTCTCTGGTCTTGTGTTTCTCTTTTTTTTTTTGACATACAGTTTATGATCTACAAGTTAAAGTAACCACAAACATAATGTGTACACCACACACTTGCATACATCATGCTGTATTATAAGTATCAATTGTAATAGTGATATTTGAAACATTTTTCTATAGGCTTTGCATAATAAGTAACACAAATATTTTGGAGTAGGTAAAATACTTTATTGTAGTTATTTTACATACTTTAAACAATGTATTTATAGTAAACAATTGTGGTGTTTTTATTTGGGGATTTTTTAAATATTCTTTTTTCCGAGAATTGTCCAGTATTTTTTTCTCTCCAGAGAGGAAAAAAAAAAATTGTAAGCATATGACTGCTCAAAAGGCAAAAACTGAGAAAGGCCCAACCTGAAAAGAAATTTTTTTCAGGTTGGGCCTGTCAAAGGACTATGCAGGTACACACAAATGGAAATGACTTTGTTTTAAAATACTTGTGAAAAACTAGATGATAGACATAATGGAGTCCCTCTGTATCATTTGTTTTTTTAAAAAAATATAACTTTAACTTTTATTTTAAATTCATGGGTACATGTGCAGATTTGTTACCTGGGTATGTTGCATGATGCTGAGTTTGGGGATATCCCGACACCCAGGTACCGAGCATAGTACCCAATAGTTAATTTTTTCACCCTTGTCGCCCTCCCTGTCTCTCTGCCTCATCTGTTAACTGGGTATAATTTACCTCAAGGCATTGTGAAAAAATAAATAATATAATGGGTTTGCACTGTTTAGTACTTGTCTGGCAATAAACGCTAAAAACATTACAATTTTTAATTATCTTCTTTATCCCCAATGACCAGGGACCAGGGCAGGTTTAATAACACAGTAATTTAGCACCCATACCACCTCCACCAAAAAAAGAAGAAGAAGAATGTATTTATAGCAGAGTGCAAGAGTCTACAGTGGCTTAAAACAAGAGCTGGAAATCCCACTGGACCTAAAAGCCATGCCGAGTGGGTCAGGAGAAGAGATCTCACTTAGATGGAGGTGAAGCGTAAGATACAGGTGTCCAGAGGCATTAACTGTGGCTGGACTTTAGTGAAATTTGGGTAAAAAAAGAAAAAGACCTGTACTCTCTTAGCTCTGCTTTTCTATTATTTGCTTTATGAAAAGCTCATTTTGAAAAAAATCCAACCTTGGCTTAGCTGAACCAGAGAACGAGGGACTTGTCCAGAATGGGGCTTGAGGAGGAGCTGAGAATCAAGGTATGATGGGGACAACATCAATATTCCAAGAGAAGATGAGTGAACTCAGTTAACCAGAGAGGTGAAAACACAGCGTGCGAGAGAGCAGAGATAGCTGGGCTTGTTAATTCCTTCCTGTCCGCCTGCTTGGAGTTTGCCATCACAACAGTAGAAACACAGGATGCTGCTGCAGGGATTCAGATGCAGGGCTGGTCCCTTGGGTCTGGGGATACCAGGGAACACTGCTGCTTGAAGGAATTGGATTGTGGACAGAGTTTTTAGGCAAAGGTTGAATTTAGATGAAAGAAGATACTTGGATGCCATGTAAATGTGGGCAGAGAACAGGGAGGGCAGACTTGTAGATATGGTTATGGCTCACAGAGTCCTGGCCATGGAAAGGTCTGGTTGAAAAAAAGCAACTCTTTTGTGTGGGGAAAAGAAGGGAGATTAAAGTTAGAAGATGTGACACTGAGAAAAGACCCTTCCCTTCATTCTGGAGGCAAAAGGGCCCACAGTCAGTCATGCATTTTTAGCTCCGGAGGTCTGCATAGCCATTTGCCAAGATTACCCGCGGCCATCTTTGGTCTAATCAGTGACCTTGATACAGTGTGAGTATCAAGTTCTCATGAGACAATGTTTTGTTCGTTTTTGTTTTTCCATCCTAGCCACTCTGTAGACTTGTGACCTTGGGCAAGTCACTGAACTTGACAATCTGTCTCTGTTTGCCCATTTTAAATCAAGACTTATAAAACTTTCCCGAACTTCCCTTAGAAAAGTTGGGAACAAGAAATGAGATTAGTGTAGAGAGCAACTTAACTAGCACAGTGTCTGGTTCATAGTAAGCAATTCAATACAGTGTTTTTATTTAGTGTCTTAAATGTAGGGAAGTTATGCTGCACTTGTCCCTATGTTTCCAGATGTGCCTCATTTCTTAAATTGTTATACAGATACAATCTTAGCTATTCGAAAAAACTTGCTTTAAGGAGTGTAAATTAATGGAGAATATTAGGATTCCCCCCCATCCTAATATTTGGCCAGTAGTGAGTAGTTCCACATTTTGGATTATTATTCTTGTTTGGCCCTTTCCTATATTCCCATTTCTGTTTCTTTCTTTTGTCTTCTATCTCTGCTGGAATGTTGCCTCTAAATCATTTTTACTCTTTGCTTCTTTGCCCAAATTCAGGCAAGAAAAGGAAGGTACTTTGTGAAGCAAAGCATTCATAGGTGTTAATTGCCTCTTAGGGCATCCCGAGTATGTGTGACTTACAGTATAAGAAAAAAAGGAATACAGTACCATATTTGTTTGAGAAAGAACTGGGTTCAGTGTTACTAGGAAAGTCATGGAAAATCCTCCATTATTTTGAGCATAATTCTAGTTAGATTCTTCCACAAGCTTCAAAATTAGCAAGTCTCATTCTGAGGTATGAAAAGATGTGAATCTGAATTATTCATAATGAGAGTTGCTGAGCTGCACCTCATAAAAGCAATTGCAAAAAACAGTGGGTTAAATACAGTGAGTTAATAGAGCCTTTTGATTCATTTATCCTTGCATTTGACCCCAAGTTTTTCTACTTTGGGAACCTGGAGGATGGGTCCAACTTATTTATTTTTAAACACAATCTAGTCTTAAACAGAGGCAAAAAAGAGTTTGATGCAGCATCCAACTTAACATTTTAGACATTTTCTAATAAACTTCACTTCTGTTTTACTTCACTGCAATGCTAATGTGGCCTACAGTCATAGCATCCTAGGCTGTGATCTTGTCAACTCTCATGAGCTAAACAGGCTCAGGCTTGGGCACTGCTTGAATGGAATCCCTCCAAAGACAACTCAGGTGCCGGAGACTTGGTGTAGTGATTCAGCGTCTGGCACTGGCTCCAAGAGGAGCAACCAGCCAGTGCCTCAGCAAGGTGGTTATAGGGCCCTATGTTAATGGGAGTAGGAGTATGATGGTGGGTTTTTTTTTAGCTCTTCCCAAAGACTTCAAGCAGACTTCCTGACTGTTTGTAGTCATTAAACTTACTACATCTAATTTTGCAAGAGGACCATAGATCCCGCCCCCCTTTTTTTTTTCTGGTGTCGTGAAAATCCTATCCTTTACCTTGCTGGCTGGGAAGTATCCTGTACATGCCTTTCAAGTAGAAAAGGTTACTCATAATTGCAAGCGGATACAGGGTTTGCTGACCCCTTCCTGGGCTTGATTGGCGGTGGGGTTTGTAGCAGAATGCCACCTCCTATCTAGAGCTTTCGGCATCTCTCTCTGTCCATGTCTCCTGTAGTTGGTGCACAGGATGGCATTTGAGCTCACAACACTAATGCAGGCAAATCATGACGTGGTGCAGGAACACATTTGCGTAATTTTGTTCTCTTTAGTCCCAGTTCTTGTAAAAAAAAAAAAGAAAGAAAGAAAACATATAATTTTTTGCCATCTTTTCTTCCCCAAGAAAATACACTCAAGTTGCTGACTTTAAAAGAAACAAAAAGCACAACTCCCAAACCTACCTTTGCGGTATTTGTTAAACATTAAAGTAAAAGAAAAGCAAGGAATATACATAATAGGCATCATAGCAATGATAACCACCCTACATGTAGCTTAAAGAATATAAAATCATGTCTGTAAGTATATGTGAAACCTAACATTGGAAGTAGATCTAGAAGAGAGGTTCAGGCTGGTGTGGGGTGATAAAGTGGTCCAAGTACTGGAGGGGGTGCTTTGGCCTGGCCTTTACCTTTTCCCCACCGTCCCCACACAGAGATGACACTGCCCATGACCCATGACTGTAACTCCTCTGCAGTTAGGACAATGATGACCAAAGAGAAGAGTGACTTTTCTATTTCTTGTCCCTTTCCACTTTGACTCAAACACATAATGTTGGAATGCTGTAGGTATGGAGTTGTCTCTGCTCTGATTTTTCTCCATGCCTATCTTGACATTGTCTCATAAACTTCTTTGCAAAGACTGGAACACTTTTTAAAATCCATGCAAAATGTCCTACCTAAATATCAGCTGTTATTAAATGCTCTGTAAGCATAGGATAATTTGTCCGGCTGTTGGAACTCTTGAGGATGGATGATGCTACATAGAGTCTTTCCCTTCTCAGCCACTGATTCAAATTCAATATATCCCAGTTGATGTAAGACTTGGCTGTCTACTGCACCTGCTTTTGGGGTTGAGTCAAGTGAATTTACTACCAATGAATGTTCAGAGTCCACACCCTTGTTTGCAGTATCGTAGAGTAGACCAAGCAGTGACTGGTACAAAGAAACTGTTAAAGGCTGTCTGTGAATGGTCATTACCCCCTGTAAGTTTTGTTGGAGAATGTGTTTTGTTTTCTATTTATGACGCCAATAACCTGACTCAATGATTTACTGCAGTGCTTTCTTTCTTCTCTTGTGTACCTAATATTTACACAGTCATTAGAATTGGAATCTTTCTTTGAACATCTAATATTTTCACAATCACCAGAATCCTTCCATGAGATTAGCTTACTTTTCCATTGTCTTGTTACAACCAAATGTTCTATTTGTAAAATAAAATTTAAAAAAATTGTTTGAAGAACCTATTGCTTTGGAATACTGTTGACTCTGTATGAATACTTCCAGTTCTACAAGTCACTGTCATTTCTTTCTTTTTCTTTTTTTTAAGTCAGTCACAACCCTTAATTCCTTCCTGCACTGGAGTGATTACTCTGTCTAAAGGAAGAAGGTGATGAAGTTTCCTTGCATACTCAGTCCCCGGTCTTGCTACAGAGTGATTGTCAGGTTGTGTTAAATGATCACTGCTTTGGTTGCTGGGGTTGAACAAAGATAGCAAACTAGTTTAGGGGAACCAGGCTCTCTAGAGGGACTCAAAGAGTATGTAGAGGATGAGAAACAGAGGAGAGAACATGACTCCTTTCCTACTAATGTTCCTATGCTGCTTTTCTTTTTTTTACAAGCTTTTCCTCCCACCCCTATGTCCACAGGGACTGTTGATTAGTCCATGAAATTATCTGAAAAACAGGTTTGGTCTTGAGGGGTAGAGAGAGTCTAGGAAAAGAAATTAGAAGAAGGATGGCTGACTCAGACCAGCCTTTCAAGCTGAAAATGGGACAACTTCTCAGGGCAGACAGGAAATAACCAACTCTCGACTGGCCACCAATAAGGCACATGCTGCCTTCATTCTGTGGGTGCTCAGGATCTCATACTGAGCTGAACTGCTATCAATTACCTACCAGCAGAAACACATCTTCAAAGTTTGAGGCAAGTTTTAAACAGTTTCAGATCAAGAAGCACATGGATGTATTTCCTTTTCAGAACATCAACATTGAATTTGAGCTTAAAGAACAGCTAATTAATAATGTTCTTGCTCCTTGGCCAAACTCTAAAATTATTTTGGGGAACTGATTGAAAGATGTGTTTATATAGGATTCTATCCAGTGAAATCTTTGGGGATCTCAGACTACAGATAGCAACCTAAGATGGGGATTGACAGACTTTTCTAGTAAAGAGCCAGATAAGAAATATTTTAGGTCTCAAGGGCCATGTGGTCTCTGTCAAAAGTCCTTGACTCCGTTTGTAGCACAAAAGTAGCCATAGATTATATATAAGGGAATGAGCTTAACTGTATTCCAATAAAATTTTATTGGTAAATACCAAAATTTGAATACCATATAAGTTTCACATGTCATAATATAATCTTATTTTATTTTTTTCTCAACCATTTAAGCAAAAACCATTCTTATATCATGAGCTGATATATGACAGATGATACAAAACAGGTGATAGACCGAATTTGGTCCACGGGCTATAGTTTGCTGACCCGTGACTAGAAACTTTCCAGTTAGTCATATTTTTTGAAGACCTCCATGTGTCACTTGGTTATCTCAGACCCCGTCACCAAGTGTGTTATGCAAAGCATTTTAGAAAGATGTTCCCCGTCTACCAGCTTGCTTTATGTATGTGTGCATGCCTGTTCAAACCATATTTTATATAAACTTGTTGATGTTTCTTAAAATATGGTAGACATGTTTTTGAACATCGGCTACCTTGATAAACATGCTAAACATAGAATTACCTAGCCCCTATAAGCACCTGCTATGATCTTAGAATGTAAATAGCTCAGAAGTTGTAAACACGCTTATGTAAAACATAATTTGTAAATAACAGATGGCACTTATTTACTAAGAATATGAAGGCACTGATGAGAATGAAGTAATCTTGGACCAATAGAATGGAAGGTGTGTCAAAAATGTCTAGGTTCCAAGTTAGTATGAAAACAGGACCTACCGAGCCAGCAGCGAGAGGGCCATCTCACTGGCTCTGAGTGCTGAGAGCTGGCCGTGGACCATGACATGCCAGCCATCGGGCAGTTCCAACTCCTTGTGCACATCCGGGCATAGATGAGAGACTAGTCAATCCACAGAAGAGATGAAAGTGATGCGTGCCTGCCACCACTCCCCCTGACCCACCCACTTCTTCTTTTAGCTCAGAGAGCCACTTTTTTTAGCTTGAAGGAAAATAAATGTGAATGTGTGCAACTGGGCTCTGAGTGCCTGGTTTTATCATTCACCCCCACTCTGTGACATCCTCAAACTGTGTCTTTACTGTAACCCGAGCCTAGCATGAAAATACAGCACCAGGTTATCCAGTGCCAGGCAATTGTCACATCTGTTATAAAGGAAGTGTTGACTCAACCCACCCAGGAACCACCCAAGAGTAAAAGGTCTACAGAGATGGGATTGGACCTTTTAAGTTATTTACATTAGCAATTGATCTGGAACTTGAGTCAGAGTTGATCCTTGCTTCTTAAAAGAGAAATTCTTTCATTTATTCGTATCCTTTCTGTCTCTCTCTTTCTGCTGCTTGCCCTCTCCTTCTTCCTTTTTCACCTTTCTCTCTCCCTCTCCCATACACACAAACACATATCCACACGCATTCTGTATCCAGAGAATCTAATTTTATCTTCAAACAATGTATCCTAAGGGACTTTTTTCTAATTGTGATTGAGATATTGTTATAAAAATAAGAAAAGTCCATTCTCACTCCTCAGTTGTATTGGAATAATATCTGGCCTGCCACAGTGGCTCACACTTGTAATCCCAACCCTTTGAGAGGCCAAAGTGGGAGGATTGCTTGAGCCCAGGAATTTGAAACCAGCTGGGGCAACACAATGAGACCCCGTCTCTACAAAAATGAAAAAATTAGTTGGATGTGGTGGCTCATGCCTGTAGTCTCAGCTATTCAGGAGGCTGAGGTGGGAGGATTGCTTGAGCCCAGGAGGTCAAGGCTACAGTGAGCCGTGATTGTGCTATTGCATTTCAGCCCAGGTAACATAGTGAGACCTTGTCTCAAAGAAAAAAAAAAAAAAAGATTTATCTCTGGGGATTAGGCATTGGAGTTGGAGATGAAGGACATGATCGGTTCTGATCACGTAACAGGTAAAAATGGCTATCAAGTCATCATCTGCAGGAAACATGGTAAACATAGGTCTCTGACACAGATTCCAAAGGGGATCCCGTCAGTCATTCCACATTTTCCACTGGTCAACACTGAATATTATAATAAGCATGTTTTTTACTTTTTACAAATCATAGATGGTGGAGATTTGTATTATAATGCTCAGATACATAGTGTTATACACTAAGGATTTATTGCCTCTCCTTGCATGTGACCATTTAAAATCTAGACCACAGTGATTTATATATCATGGAAATTAGGAAAGAAAACACCTTTTAGTGGTTGATTTCAAAGCATGTTATAACTTCTGTTCAGTTAGGTTTTAAAACTCCTGCTGAGACCTAAGGCAATTTTTAAATGGACTTTAATTTGGGGAGGATATGGTTAATAATTTGTTCCTACTCTGTTAACATACTCATGATAAAGCTGGGGAATTATTGGATAATTCATAGCAATTCATATCAAAATGAATTATTCTCTGCACTAGTGTTGTCTCTCCATCCCAAATATTTAAAGTTATTTTACCTGTGTTTATTCATTTGGGGGCTGAAATTTGGAAGTCAGTTTGTACATCTTTATCTCATGGTGTTCTCTGTTCAGTAGGTCGGCTGCAGTTTCCCTTGGGTTCATACAAGTTTGCAAATCTTTTCCCCCCGTGCTTGTATCTTGGATTATCATCTTTAGTGGGCCTCTGTATGAGACGGTATGAAGAGGCTGGGGTTTACAATATGATTATTTAAGTTCATGTACCCTATGTTGGGTCTGAAAAAAAAACTTATACATGACTTTTTTACCCCCTTCAAACCAGAAGAATAAATCTGAGGATCCCAGTAGCTAATTTTGAAATGTGTGATCATTCTGTAGAGCCAGCTCAGTAAGCATTTGTTGAAAACTTAAGTTTAAGTTCTATACTTTCCTTTCCTTATGTACATTTATGAGACCATGCTCATATAAGAATAGTTTTGTGATGGCCGGACACGGTGGCTCACGCCTGTAATCCCAGCACTTTGGGAAGATGAGGCGGGCAGGTCACTGAGGTCAGGAGTGTGAGACTAGCCCGGCCGACGTGGCAAAACCCCGCCTCTACTAAAAATACAAAAACTAGCAAGGCATGGTGGCAGGTGCCTGTAGTCTCAGCTACTCGGGAGGCTTGGGCAGGAGAATTGCTTGAACCTAGGAGGCAGAGGTTGCAGTGAACCGAGGTTGCACTACTGCACTCCAGCCTGGGCAACACAGCAAGACTTTGTCCAAAAAAAAAAAAAGAATAGTTTTGTGTGTATGTGTGAATGTTTTTCTTAAAGACACTTTGCTGAAGTGAGGAGTTGACTATAGCTGCTCTGAGATTTGACTATTTAAAAATTGAGGCCGGGTGCAGTGGCTCACACCTGTAATCCTAGCACTTTGGGAGGCCAAGGCAGGTAGATCACCTGAGGTCAGGAGTTAGAGACCAGCCTGGCCAACATGGTGAAACCCCGTCTCTAATAAAAATACAAAAATTAGCTGGGTGTGGTGGCACACGTCTGTAGTCCCAGCTACTCAGGAGGCTGAGGCAGGAGAATTGCTTGAACCCGGGAGGCAGAGGTTGCAGCGAGCTGAGATTGCACCACTGCACTCCAGCCTGGGTGACAGAGCGAGACTCCATCTCCAAAATAAATAAATAAATAAATAAATAATAATAATAATTGAGTGCCCATCCTCCCAGTATTTGGTGGAATGTGATAAGTTATATAGAGTCTTCATTACTTTGTTTTTCTTTGCTTGCTTTATTTTAGTGTTAAGTGTGTGTAACCTTTCTCCTCTTCCCCACCATATTTTTCTCTGCACTGTCATCTATAGTCCCTCTCTCTGCCTTTCCAACTAGCAACCAAACCCTTCTTTGCTGATCAGCCTATTACTCTGAGAACTCTGATGATAGCACTTAAAATATATAACAGTTCCCTTTCTACATTAAAAAGCCATAAAACCTTCATGTTCAATAGCTAAGGGAACATATATAGTAGGAGAAGAGGCTTTTGCTCCTGCAGGCACCTTGCAAAGGGGACTATTTTTCTTATATGATATAAATGAAATCTTCACTCTGCCCACTTTTACACCTACGCATGTACTGAGCGTCTCCAAGGAGACAAGGAAACCCGGAGTCCAGTGATGGTGAATCCTCCCTGAGACAGCAGGCTAGAGTCTCAGGCAACTCTCCCAGGCGTCTTGGCTTCCAGATGCCCCACTCAGACAGCCCCTTTTCTCGAGGCTCTTCCAGGCAGGCCTTGTCGAATCTGTCTCTCCCTTCACAGATGAACTAGCCCATGCATTACATCTGAAGGGCTGGTCATGGTGAGTTCAGTAGGCAGAAGGCCTCCCTGGGACACAGGGGTGGATGCAGTAGGCAGGTGGGATAGCAGGGTTCCACTTTCCCATGGTCTTTTCTTTGTCACTCATCTATAGGTGCTTGTGTTTCTTAGCTTTCCTTTGCACCTCTTAAACACAAAAGCGCCACTCAACCTTACGCAGTGTCTTAAAAATGTTATTTGTTACAACTCTAGTTACGAGCACAGTTCAGTGAGCGTGTCCTTTTAGGAGAAGCACTGCTCTTGCACATTCCACGTTTTTAGATGTCTGCTCATGAACATTAATCCTCTAGACCACTCTGTTCTCTCTTTCTTCTGAGTTCAATGCGCAGGGACATCCAGGCCCTCTTACCTCTCTTCCATTCCACCATTGTCCCTGTAACTTTTCTTGTAAATATCCATGTTGTTTTCTTATGTAAATGAAGCACCTGTTCCTTTTTAAGGAACACACTACCATCATAAGTCCATTATGCTAACTTTCTAAGGCTATAGCCTCAGGTCCTTTTGATGTATTGATGACATCTATGTGTGCCTCTTCTTTGATGCACAAATAATTTGGTTACCATATAGAAATTATTATTGATATAATTAGAAGTCTCATTTTGTGTCTAAACTCTAAGCACATCATTTAATGAGCATTCTTGACATCTCTGCCATGTGTACATTCTTGGTTCTCAGCTGCATTGACTCAAGTAACCCAACTTTTCATATGACTTTCTAGCATGATATCCTCAAACTTCAGTTTTCTGTTGCTGGTCCTACTGCCATCTTTGGAAAGGTGTGTGGCTAGCCATTGTTCCTGTTCTTAATTCTTTGGCAGTGAATGTCTTCATGGCGGTTTATTGATGACATTGTTTTTTTCTTTTTTTACTTGACCTTTTATTTTATTTTATTTTATTTTATGAGATGGAAGCTTATTCTGTTACCCAGGCTGAAGCACAGTGGTGCGATCTCGACTCACCCTAACCTCTGCCTCCCAGGTGCAAGCGATTCTCCTGCCTCAGCCTCCCAAGTAGCTGGGATTATAGGCATCTGCCACCACACCCAGCTAATTTTTGTATTTTTAGTAGAGACAGGGTTTCACCATGTTGGCCAGGCTGTTCTCGAACTCCTGACCTCAAGTGATCTGCCTACCTCAGTCTCCCAAGGTGCTGGGATTACAGGCGTGAGCCACAACGCCCAGCCTACTTGAACTTCTAAAAAGATTTGTCAGTCATATGTTAAACATTTTAGAGGACTCTTCTGTTTTCTTCCTGCTTTATCTCCAATTCATACTACCTCCCCAATGTCTACCTTTAAGGAGAAACCATCCCATATTGTAAGCTTGAAAGGGTCATTTATAATAAACGTAACCAGTTTTGTTCACAGATACATAATATGCCTCTTTAAGATGACTAGAGATCAGATTTGCCAAATTTTCCTCTCTGATTTCTATCAAGGTCATCCTAGGTATGTCTCGTCTGTTTAATCTTCCTTCCTACGTAGCCTAATCCATAGTATATATTTTTTTGTGGTCCACCACTTAGTTCTTTCTCTTTATTTGGACTCAGATGGGGTGAAAGTATTACTTTCAACTTGAGTCCCTACATTTCCCCAAGAAGAATTGGGGGAGGGTGAAGGTGACCCTGAAAAGGGCCCTGTAGTGTCTCCCAAGTTTTCATCTTTGCTCGGGTCCCTCCTGGTCTCTCTGTCATCTTTGTTCAGAGTCTCAATCACTCATGGTCTTAAATTTCATGTCAGATCTTTAGTAGGAATAAAATGTCTGCTTAGATGCCTGTGGAACTGTGGATGAAACTGGCCGAGTCAAAGGGAACGTAAACAAATTCTGGAAAGTTTTCCAACTAAGACTGGTGGGAAGTTTCATTTGCTGTTTCATTTGCCAGGAAATAGGAAAGTCAGGACCCAGTCCCAAAGCTCACTTCCTGGAATCCTTTTTTATGAAGAGTCCCCTGAACCTGTGTAGTAACGCAAAGGATTTTCTTGTTTTTCCTTCCAGGCACTTCAGGTGGCAAGACAGCTCCTTCTTCAGCAGCAACAGCAGCAGCAAGTTAGTGGATTAAAATCTCCCAAGAGGAATGACAAACAACCAGCTCTTCAGGTAACAATTCTTTTTCTTTTTAAGTTGACATTATACCCTTTGGGATAACTGACAAGCAGTTCAGGAGTGGATTGTGTTGAGCATTGCAAATCATGTAAGAAAATCTTCTGTGGAAAGTACATTTTTGGTTTACCAGCAAGTTGTAACATTTTGGGGAAAATGTGTATTTGACCAAAAGTTTTATTGTCAGGAGTAAGATCTCCTGATTAGTGAATATAATAGAAGGATAAGGAGTTGTAAGTGTTGAGTTGCTAATAGGCAGTGTAGGTTACCAATGAGAAGAGTTCATAGTACTCAGAATTGTCACCACATTCTCTTATGTTGGGTCTAGAAATGGCATAAACACACACAGACACACACCTTACTTTAGTATAGTCATCCTCAATTGGGAAGATTTTGGCGAGCCCCCCACCCCCCCACCCACCACCAGGAGACAATGGGCAATGTCTAGAGACGTTTTTGGTTGCCACAACTAGCAGGGCAGAGGTGTTGCTGGCATCCAGTAAGTACAGGCCAGGGATGTTGCCAAACATCCTGCAATGCACAGGACGCGACACACCGTGATTCATCCCAGAATGTCAATAGCATCAAGAACTATGACTCGGCCTGAGGAGGATGTGGTACTTTTAATATTATGGCTTGTAATGATTATAATATATACCCAATTCTTCAGTGGATATGTTCAGAATGTTTCTAGGTCAATAATTTTTAAATGGCAAGAAATTTTTATGTAAAGATACAAAAATGGTTGTTCTAGCAACTTCTGATTTCAGGCACATTGAAGGCAAGGGCTTAATGGAGTAGAAGAAGGAGTAAGTTTATAAAAATCTAATTTGGGGCCAGGCATGGTGGCTCACGCCTGTAATCCCAGCACTTTGGGAAGCTGAGGCAGGCGGATCACTTGAGGTCAGGAGTTTGAGACGAGGCTGGCCAACCTGGTGAAACTACATCTCTACCAAAAAATACAAAAGTTAGCCAAGCTTGGTGGCGGGTGCCTGTAATCCCAGCTACTAGGGAGGCTGAGGCAGGAGAATCCCTTGAACCCGGGAGGTGGAGGTTGCAGTGAGCCAAGCTCGCACCACTGCGCTCCAGCCTGGGCGACAAGAGTGAAACTCCATCTCAAAAAACAACAAAAAAAATCTAATTTGGGTTTTTGACTCAAAGTAGAAAATTTTAATAGAAATTTCAAAGAGACTTGAATCAGGGTCTTCATGCTCACGTTTAAGAGAGGGCACTTGGCACCCGGGTCCTAAGTGGTTCAGACTACTTTCATAGCTGAAGGTGGGCATCCCTGTCACAGGAGGGGACAGAATCTATAAGCGGTAGCTGATAGGTGTATAACTTGGTGCCAATTAGTTGGATAATGAGGTCAACCTAAATTCTAGCTTGTGTTTACTTTTCACAGGTCAGGGTGAACCACAGCCTGTTCCCAGATTATCCGCAAAGATCAAACTGACCTTGACCAACAAGTTCTAGTTCTTCTACATGTACTTGGGAAACTGTCACTTTCCAGAGAGAGTTCAGCACTATAGTGACGCTTTATTGGAAAAGTTGACAATCTGCCTTGTTTACTAACCCTTCTGTAAACACTTATTTGGTAAACCATCACCAGACCATGTGCCTTGGAATGCGTGCGCATGCAGGGGACATTTTTAATGAGGTACAGTGCCATTGAGGGCCCATGTCAGGTGCTATAAGAAGTGCTTTGTTGTGCAGATGTCTTAAGAACAGCCCTGGAGGATGAAATATGACTATGTTGACCTTTCAGCTGTGAGCTTATTTGTCAGGATTCAAATAAGTTGAAAGGATCAAACTGAACAGTTTCCGTAGTCAGACTGGGAATTGTGTTTCAGAGGTCAGCAGCGGAGGCCACATTGCAGATTCCATAACATAGCCAATTGTTGGTACATATTAAAGTACTGGGGCATCTCCTGTGGACAGAGACACAATTAAAATTCTAATTTATTAATGTATACAGGGAGCTAGCCCAGCCTGTCACTCAGTGATTCAAATGATGGTCCATTCTTTTTGCCTCCCTCTTGGAGCTCTTACAGCCTTAAAAATACCCCGAATCCTCTTGAATTCATCAGGCCTCAAGTGCATTGGGAAAATGAAAATATATTATTGGGGGGGAAATCTTACACATAGTAGAGCTTTGGTTAGAGATAATAAAAAAAAAATACACACATACACAATCTGTCTGATCACACTGCTCTTCAGTATTGAATATCATTTGTGATTTTTTTTATGGTAGAATTATTTTCCCTCATACTTGCTTTTTAAAAACATATGGCATTTTTAGGTAACTTCTTTTCCAAGATGAATGAAGTTCCTTGAGGGCTAAATATAAGAAGTAAAGTTTCAGGGGATTTCCTTTTGAGGGCTCTTTTTCTTCTTGCCTGTTACAGGGTTTTTAGCCACCATGCAGAAGAGGATGATATAGAGGGCTCCGTTTTTCTTGGCAAGGACAGTGTCAAAACCAACCTCACACATTCTGCTGAGCACTTCAGTCTGTATAAAAAGTAGGGGGAGAAGGGGTAATCTTGAACGCTGGTTTTGGTAAAGAAGATGTCTTGAGTTTTTCCCCTACCCCCCAAGTAGAGGAGTTGACAAGCAGAGAATTTAGACCAGCTTTAAGATTTGGCCGGGGGAAATAAATCTAAAAGGTTGGTGGACTGGTGTGTGTGTGTGTGTATCACAGACGATTGCTGAAGGACCCCTCAGCTGCCTGATAGGGTCATGCACATTCAGTAAGCTTTATTAGGTTGGCTGGCCTTCCACAAACAGAGGAGAAATTACTATCCTAGGTCACATGGTATATTACCTCATTATAAAAATATGCATATAGACTTGGTGATTCACAGAAGGAATAACCTTCATATTTAAATATATCTTGCCATACTGCATCCTTGCTGAGGCATCTCCGCCGGAGTGGCTCTGAAATGAAAGGGAAATCCTACAGCAAATCTTAACAGTGCTCATCTCTGATCTTCTCACCCTTCATAACTACACTGAGAGACCGATTTTAGCAAATTTCAGATCTTCTGCATAGAGGAAGGCTTGACAGGGAAGAAGGATTTGATCTGCTGATAGCTTGAGGGAAAAAAAAAAAACCCAAATCCCCAAATATACTGTGACTCATATTTTAAGCATATCTCACACTTCCCTGCTTTATGTTTGGCAGCGCTCTCTGGTTTCACAGGCTGATGATACAAACAAAAGAAAATGGAAAGTTAGAGGAGGCTATAAGTGGTTACTCGATAGAGATCATAAAATATAGTCAAACATCACCAATTTGGTCTAATTTCAGGGAGATGAGAGTAAATAAGAGAGAAATGGCACTCTTTGCAGATCCACATACTGAACCAAATCTGAGCTGGTCACATTCTTGGGTGATGTGGTTTATTAATGAAGGCATTAATCGGGTATAGATATTGCTTCTGAAGTTCTTGAGAAATATTCTACTTAGTAACCAAAATTATCTTTTTACTTAGTCTGTTCATTTGCTTTGCAAATTTTTTTATGAATGATACAAATGAAAATTGAAAATTGGCCCCATCATAAATTCAGAATCAGAATGATCTGAATTAATTAAGTGCAAGTTGGTGAACATTTCCAAAGCAGGCTGGGCATGGTGCTGGTGTTCATGGGATACAGAACTGTTGAAGATACACACCCTGCCTTCAGGAGGCTTATGAGTTGTAAACAAATTAACAAGATTTTGCTGCAAAACGAAAATTACAGATGAGTAAAAATAGTAGGCTCTTTTTTTTTGAGATGGAGTCTTGCTCTTTCATCCAGGCTGGAGTGCAGTGGAGCGATCTCGGCTCACTGCAACCTCCGTCTTCCAGGTTCAAGCGATTCTCCTGCTCAGCCTCCCGAGTAGCTGGGACTACAGGCATGCACCACCACGCCCAGATAATTTTTGTAATTTTAGTAGAGACTTGGTTTCACCATGTTGACCAGGCTGGTCTTGAATTCCTGACCTCAGGTGATCCACCTGCCTCGACCTCCCAAAGTGTTAGGATTACAGGCATGAGCCACTGTGCCCAGCATAGGCTTTCTTCTATAAATATTTATATACTTCTGAAGATTGCTTAAACAAGTGAAATAAATGCTTAACAGTGCAGGTGTACTCATAACCTCGAAAGTGCGTAACTTTACTGGCTGAAGATTAATTTGTGAGTAGATGAGCAATTTTATTGATCAAATTTTGGAACTTTGACCACCGTTTCTGGGTAGTAATTCATCTTGGTTCTTTAAGCATCTTAGTTGTTGGCATGAGTGCATAAACTGGAAGGAAATCAAATGACACATTTTCTCCTAAGAAAGTAAGAGTACATGTGTATTCTGGCAGCATTAAAGTTAGGAAAGAAAGTAAACTTTGTGTGTTGCCTACAGTGGAAAGCTCACCAGCTTCAGGCCCTCTATGAAGAATTTGAACCTGAAGCCAGTCATCTGATAGTTTTCCTTCCTGCCCATGCCCTTCCTTCCAAGGTGATGTCATGTGTGAGCCCCTTACTCAGAAGGCCATTTCACTGCAGGGAAAGTGAAACCCACTTAGAAGGCCAGCCCTTTAGTCCACTTGGAAGCTCAGGGTGATCATGTGGATTCTTGCTTTAAGTGGAGGAGGTTAAAATACAAGATTCAGCAGGTGTTTTTTTAGCATTTTTATTTGCAGTTATATAAAACATGCTTTAGGCAGCATTTTGCTTTGTATTAATGCTGCATATAATCTTAGTAGCTCATATCATTTCCACGTTATTCACTAAAGAAGAAATTGGCAAGAGGAAACCTGTAAAGGAAACTACAATTTTATGTTGTTGATAGTGAAATGGAATGGTTTTGAAGTACTGACCCTTAAGAAATAGCCCTATGCACTGATTAGTAAGGAGGATAATTTAGGAGAGGGAAGCAAACTTTTTTTTTTTTAATGTCTAGAGTTAACATTGTCTAGAATTGGCATCCCTAGCATTTTAAATTGATACAAAGCATTGAAATTTTGATACCTTTAAGATGTTACTGTTATCACATGACTTTTGAGAATCCCAAAACCCTAAAAATAAGTCTCGATAAGAAATAATAAAACAGAAATATTTTAGAAATAGTTCTTAAGTCTGTCTGATTACATGCACCATTACAAATATGATAGAAACAGTGACCCCTCCTCCCAGAAAAATGCACATGAACACAGAATGTCACATCCAGTTTTAGGGATTTCATGAACTTCAAGAAGTTCACCTTGGGGTCCAGGCTGATACTCCTGCTTTAAGATTTTTTTTTTCTTTGATAGTCTGTTTTGTCCTTGCCTCCAAAATTTTGGTGCAAGTTGTAATATAATGAGTTCCTTCGTTTTTGTTATTTCAACTTCAGTTGTGCATAGGTGGCCCTGTGTCCCAGTCTTCCCAGGACAGCCCACTCCATGGCTATTGATTGGTTTTGTTTATTCATAATTCCCACTCTTGAAGGTATCCCCAGGTACAGTGGTTCACACCTGTAATCCCAGCATTTTGAGAGGCTGAGGCAGGCAGATCACTTAAGTCCAGGAGTTAGAGACCAGCCTGGGCAACATGGCAAAACCCCATCTCTGTGAATAATACAAAAATATTAGCCAGGCCCGGTGCCTGTAGTCCCAGCTACTCTGATGGCTGAGGTGGCAGGATTGAATGAGCCCAGGAGGTGGAGGCTACAATGAGCCATGATGGTGCCAACGCATTCCAGCCTGGGTAACAGAGCAAGACCGTAGCTCAAAAAAAAAAAAAAAAATCCCTATTTGAACCAGGTGCAACTGCAGTGGTGTGCACCATATCTCAGCTACTAAGAAGGCTGAGGCCAGAGGATCTCTTGAGCTCAGGAGTTTGAGGCCAGTCTGGGCAACATAGCAAGACTCTATTTCGATTAAAAAAAAAAAAAAGTGGCCGGGTGCGGTGGTTCACGCCTATAATCCCAGCACTTTGAGAGGCCAAGGCGAGCGGATCACAAGGTCAGGCGTTCAAGACCAGCCTGGCCAACAAGGTGAAACCCCATCTTGCAAAAATTAGCTGGGCGTGGTGGCACGCACCTGTAGTCCCAGCTACTCGGGAGGCTGAGGCAGGAGAATCGCTTGAACCTGGAAGGCGGAGGTTGCAGTGAGCCGAGATCACGCCACTGCACTCCAGCCTGGGCGACAGCGAGACTCCGTCTCAAAAAGAAAAAAAAAAATAAGGAACTCAGTTTGGACATTTAATTATATGATCACTAGTTTAAATGTATCTAAGAATTACAATGCAAATGTGATGCTAATATTTTATATGTAATCATGTCTTTGCCACCACATGCAAAGTGTGATAGATAATGAATGTTTAGTCAGTGCTGAACGTGGGCCAGCTCCTTAGCTACTCTGTAGTATAGGCAGTGTCCTTAAACCATTTAATGGATGAGGAAAATGGAAACAGAGATTAACTGACTTGCTACACAGCACAAAGGTAGTAACAGCACCAGGATGGGAAGCCAGGTTTTTTAGAACCACAGATAACCAGTGTGCCGTCAAGAGGTTAATTATTGCCTCTCTTTTTATGTGTGTTTACTCAGCACCTACTGAGTGTCACATTTTCCATAAATAAGTAAATTACTCTATTTTCCATATTATAAGCAAAAAAAAAAGACAGCTGAAACCAACAAAAATCAGTTCCACTATAAATATCTGGATTTCAATTAAGAGGACTCAGATCTGCATAATTACCCTAAGTATATCTTTATTTGTCTGTGTGTGTGCCTGTGCGTGTGTGTCTCTGTGTGTGTCTGTGTGTGTGGTGGGGACAGAAAGAGGTGATCAACAACAGCAAAGCAAAGTTATTTCTTATTTTCAAGTCTGAAGTGCTCTTATGAGCGTCCATGTGTTTGGAACATGGACTGGTTTGTTATAATCATCGTTGGGGCTAGGAGGTGGAGAGGGACAGGGGAAAAAACATACTTGACTGGTCAAAAATGTGTAAATTGCTGACAAAATGACACATGTAATTAAGAGTGCTCCTGCCATTTTACCTTGTGGTTTACACCTCCAGTGTTGAAAAAGAGAGTGACTCCCACCTCGCTAATTACCATTATCACTAAAATGCTAGGGTTGGAGTCATTAGTTCCATGTGCATTTAATTAGAGGAAGGCTGAAATTGGATTTAACTTATTACTTTTTCATGGATCACTTTCTTGTCATCACTTCAAATTGGATTGCAGCCCCAGGTAACTAATTATGAGAGCCACAGGATCAAGAGTGAAAAAAAAGGTAATTAGGAATAACACTGTCGGACCCTTGCTGGTCGTCCACTTGTGCTTCAGGGAAAGAGGGGAAAAAAAAGAAAACGCAAGCCATATTTTGTAGTATCACAGATTAAGGAGTTAGGGGCATGTACAGTTGCTAGGCATCATGGGAGTCTGTCACCACCCATAGTGGTTTCTGTGATATACAGCTGAGTTGAAGATGTCGAAGCAACGTGGTTCCACAATCAGCTGCTTAATACCTAGATTAAACTTGTAAAAGCAACAGATTGGTTGTAGGTATGAGGCATCTCTACAACTGTGTAGACTGGGGGCCTCACATATATGATTACAACAAAGCTGTCAAGATGCCTCTGAGCCAAAGTAGAGAATATTTTAAGTATAGGGAGTTAGAATTTAATGAACATATTAATGCTCCAGAAACATCATTCATATCTGACAGAAAGATGTATCAGTCAGCACAACAGTCAGGTTTAGGGTTTATATATCAGGACGTTTTGTCAAAGTTTCCAGCGTCCGGTAATGTTCAGGATGTTTACTTTGCTCTGGATTTGCTCCCTCCCACCCCTCCCCAAATGTTGTGGATGGGTTTCCTGAGGTTCCATTTCTCCTTCCATCCCTATTGAAAATTCTTTAAAATAAATTATATTGTTTCCATGTGCAGAACAGAATTCAGAACTGCAAGCAATCAATTTTATTGACACCATCTGAAAAAATGTTGATGACAGTTCGAGGATGTGAAAGAATTGGATTTTTAAAGTCCCCAGGACTAAGTGTGGCAAAAGAAAAAAAACTGAAATGTAATCTCATTACTCAAAAGTTCTGTTAGACACTCCTAAGAAGTGATTCTTCTTAACGAAAAAAATAAAAGCAGCAGCAACAGCAGCAGAAGGGCGGCTTCTTCTTGGATAGGCTGTGATCCCACAATGAGGTCTTGCTATCAAGCCTATTGGTTGCCTTGAAGGGAGAAAAGAGCTTCTTGGTTTCCCATGGTAGTGAATCACCCAGCAAAGGTGGCTCGAGTTTCCTTAAGTTGTTTAAAATTGGTTTTAGTGTTCTGTTAATGTAAGCAAATAATCATGATTTTAGTCTTGAGTGACTTTCAGGCCTGGGCGAGTCAGGCTTGCTCAGTATTCTCCAGTGCAATGGGAGTATAGACGATGATGCGCCCCTCCGATAGAGACCACTACATCATTATCCCCAAAGTGGTAAAATACTCTTCCTGGAATTTTGAGTCTTTTTCCTGTGTGAATCTTCTAAGCAAAATCTCAGAACCAAAATAGTGATCATCAAGTCTAATGTAGAAAATTAAAGCCTCTCTCTTTTTTTGGGGGGGGGGGAACATCTTAAGTTGATTTAGAATTTTTGTACACAATATTCGTCTGTGGTTGAAAAGGGGCACGCTGAGGTCAAGTGATGTAGTGTTTTCCATTTTTCCATATGAGTCTCACAGTGTGCGATGAAAGCAAACTCCTTTATTTTGTAAGTCTGCAAGAATTTCTGCTGAAGTGCAGAGGTCACGTTCCCTGTCAATTTGAGTAGCCAGCATTTTTTAACTACTGTTTTTTCTTTTGGTGTGTCTTTTCTTCCCTCCCCCCACCTTGCTATAAACCGTGGCACTTTTCTGACACATGCACAGTGAGGTCCTCCAATCTGAAACTCATTAGCACACAGCATTGGACCCTGTCCAGTGGTTAGAAAATTTCCTGGAGCCTAGAATAACAGCATTTGGTGCAATACCATGGACCAGAAGTGACAATGGAGGTAGTCGCACTCCCCTGGCACCCTGCCCGGTAAGGAAAGCCAGCTGACCACACAACACGGTGAGACAGAGGTTGTGCATATAGGATGAGCTCGAAAAGTTTGGTCCTTAGAGAATTACACTTCTAAAATCACAAGGCAATATCTGTTTTCCCTACACTTACTATTTCTATTGGGTCAGAGATGGTTATCAACATTCATTGCAGGAACATGAAAATAAGCGATTAGAGAAAATAGGATGAAGCTCAAGTTCCACAATATAGTATTTTTCACTTCTGTAACTATAGGTTATTTTCAGGACCTATATTTTCATTCATTCATTCATACATGCATGCATTCATTCATTCAAACTTTACTCATTGAACTTCACTATCTTGAGATAATGTGACCAGGCTGCAACCCCCTACCCTGATATTAGAAAAATTAAACAGTTTACCCTAAGTCAGGTTAATTTAAGCCAGGTTTTCAAACAGGAAACTGAGTCCCAGAAAGATAATAGTTATCATATTAAATAGTAAATACTATATAGTACTTTCTAGGAGCCAACTACTGTACAACAACCATATGGGGTAAGTTCTATTATTATTCCCATTTTACAGGGGAGGAAAGTGGAGCATAGAGAAGTTAACTTGTCCAAGGCCATACAGCTGATAAGTGGCAGAGCTGGGATTCTAGCCCACACAATCTGGCTCAAGAGTCTATGCTTTCATCCATTACACTCTACTGCCTCTCCCTGAGCTACCACCTGGGCCCCGCAAACAGGGAAAGCAAAAGGAATGGAATCAGAGTTGCTGATGCTTAATGCTCCTCGCTAACCACCAGACCACACCGTCTCCTAATTTGGACATATGTTGATGGGCATATTTGAAAAATAGTGCTTATAATTGAAATATGCACTTTCTAAAGGGAAATGACGCTTGGGAAAGAGAAGAAAGACGGGTATTACTCAAAGCCTGCAGACAGCTCTGCAAGTAATTGTCTAAAGGCAGCCGTTGAAATTGAGAAGCAGTTTGGAAAATGTACAGTTTGGGAAATTTGTGTACCGATGTAATTACGGTAGTTGTGAGCTGATGTCATGCCTAGTAACTGTTTTTGTATTGCTTGGGCCTTTGTTACTGAGCTGTGATATCATGAGCAAACTATTATAAACATAGCATGGATATAGCATGCTTGTGTAACAAAAGATCGGGAACTTTTATTAAGTTTGTTTTCCTTGTCATATTGTAAAAATTTATTATGTGTACTGTGTATATTAGAAACAGATTTGGGTAATTCTGTCTAAATGAAGTCATCCCGGCTATTTCCAGACTGTCTGTTTTTGGTTGTGAATAATTTTCATACATCAGATGGTTGTCATATTTAGTCGCTCTCAAAATTTTAAAGAGAACATATCCCATTTTGAACTTTTGGTGGACTTCAGCCACCTTGCTGTTGGGATTGTTTGAGTTTGAAATTATTGCCCGGTAAATTACAGGGACTGAATACTAGTCATTTCTAAAGGGTCTGGGGTTGCTGCCTTCTATTCACAAGTTCTCTCCTTCAACAAAAGAACAGATTTTTAACTACTTAAGTAGTAGAATTTAAAGCTGCTGGACACAGTTGGGCAAAGAGCGCCAGCCCTTGTCCTTTTACATTATGTCCTATTGAAGAACTTTGGTAAATATTCAAGCAGACAGAGCTCAACATTTAGCGGTGTTCATGGTAAATGTGGATTTTAAATGGGTAGTTCCAAAACTTTGAATGACTCGATCCTTCCCAGCTACTCTCCTCTAGCTCCTTCTTTTGCTGCCAAGCTT
The DNA here is from genome assembly GCF_029281585.2 of Gorilla gorilla gorilla. NCBI lineage: Eukaryota > Metazoa > Chordata > Mammalia > Primates > Hominidae > Gorilla > Gorilla gorilla. The sequence continues at coordinate 80,983,963 of NC_086017.1, read as the reverse complement.
TTAGACTCAGAATATTGTGCCTGCTGCTTCCTTGTGGTGTTTTTTTTTTTTTTCCCCAGTCACTTTCTTTCCTAAACTCCTCCCAAGTCTGGCTTTTCTCCTCATCATTTTCTTGAATTTTATTGTCACTAAATTTAGTGGCCATGTCTCCATCCTTCTAACCTGTCTGGCCTCCTTAGTAATACATTGCATGGGCTAACTTGTTTATTTGGAAATTGCCATCTTTTAAACTTCTTCAAATCAGTACCCCCTGGCCTCCATGCTATTTTCTTTCTGCTTCCCAGTTCATTTCTGGAACCCAAGTTCACTCTTTCCCCCAAGTTCAGTTTCATTGATCCCCTTTAATTTCAGTGCATCTGGGCTGTGTGCTTGTTCTAGAAGCTTCACACACATGGGTGCCTCCAGACCTGTTGTACTGCTCCTAAGTGCCTACCTGTGGTTCTCTCTTAGCTCGCCTTCACATGAATTTCAGTATCTCTAATCCAGCAGATCCCTTTTGTCCCCAGGTCTTATTAGTCACAGTCATTTGACTCATCACTGACCCAGGAATTTCCTTCATCCTCAGCATGTTATTCATCCTCACATGTGCCATTTTTCCTTCCGCTGGTATTTTCTGTCCGTTCCTTTTTCTGTGTTTCCCCTGCTGCCACCTTATTCTAGAGCTGTCCCTTCAGGTGCCACCTGCTGGGATTTTGGCAAAGACTTTTTCCAGCCCGTCACCCCCTCCCCTCAAAGAATCTTCTGTTCTTTATGCATCGCTCACCTCCTATCCTCTCCTCGAACGCCATGCCTCTCCTCGAACGCCATGTCATTCTGCTCTTCAGAACCGTTATGTATCATACCATGTCTCCATCCTGCTGCCTTCATCTAGTTAATTAGCATTCCAGCTTTGCATTAAATTAGATGTCCCGAGAAGAAGTTTATAACCTTCTGACTGGGGAGAGGGGAGAGAGTCATGAATTCAGAGTCATCATTCCTTTGTAAGGAGCTGGATAAAAGTGCAGTCCATTTGATAACAGTTCAGAGTCCCCAAAATCCAGAATTGCAGATACTGTGTACTGTGTTGCCTGCTGTTTAGAGAGAAGACCTTTGGTGATTAAAGTGTGTGTGAGTTTAATTTCAGGAGAATATCTTTGTCTGCTTTCTTCAGAAAGAAACTAAAAACCACATGATGTGAAGGGCTGTCCCGTTCCTAAGTTCTCCACCATGTGACTGCGTACTTCTTTTCCATTGGTATCTACCACTGCCCCCTAGAAGGTTTCTTCTGATCTCCTCTGACTATAAAACCTTAAGGCGAGACACTCCCTTGTCTGCACATGGGAGAGCCGCTTTGTCAGACTTAATGAAATTGCTTTTAATAAGACATCAGTGAAATTATGTCTGGTTTGTTGTTTGTTTGAGAGCATAAAGGGATTGTTATTTATTCTAGAAACAGAATAAGAGTCTGAACCACATAGAATTACACACCGAAGAGGTTTTGTTGTGACTACCAACTTTGTTGGGGATATGAAGTGGCTCTACCTAGAGTGCTGTTTGAAGGACTGTGGGTCTAAGATGGGCTCTGAAGAGTGCCACGATTGATTAGGTATGTCTGCCATGGACACTGGAGATGGGAGAAGTGCTATGTGCACCTTCTGTTTGCCAAGCTTGCCATAGACCTATCTGACCATAGTCTATGCTGATCCATGTCAGAGTGGAGAGGTCTTTTTCTCTGGGAAGTCTAATAGACTCTGTGGTAACTATTGAAGTATTATCTAAACTTAAACATATGCTTTGTGTTTTTCCCTGTAACCTTAAATGAGACTGGGCAAATTGCATTCTTATCCTAAAACCATGTCTCTTCTTGATCAGCTCTGAAATGTGATTTGTCCTTTAAAGCCACAGAATCTTTTACACTGGGCTGCCACACAAACTCAGCTGCATGGTTGAGTTTTGGAGATTGATATGTCAGAATATGTTGGGGGGGGAGGCAGCATTACATTGTGATTAATACTATGGCCTCTGGTGTCTGACTGGCAGGTTATAGTCCCGGTACCACCTTTAATCCTGTGTGACCTTGGAAAAGTAGCTTAACTTCTCTGTATTTCTGTTTTCTTATCTAGAGAATGTGGCTGGTAACCTCACCTACCTAAGGCAGTTGTGAAGATTAACTGATTAATGCATGAAAAGTGCCTGTGTAAAAACTGTGGGGTTTTTTTGTTTTGTTTTGTTTTGTTTTGCTTTGTTGAGATGGAGTCTCGATCTGTCGCCCAGGCTGGAGTGCACTGGCATGATCTCAGCTCACTGCAACCTCCGCCTCCAGGGTTCAAGCAATTCTCCCGCCTCAGCCTCTGGAGTAGCTGGGATTACAGGGGCGCACCACCACGCCCAGCCAATTTTTTATATTTTTAGTAGGGACGAGGTTTCACCATGTTGGCCAGGCTGGTCTCAAACTCCTGACCTCAAATGATTTGCCCACCTCGGCCTCCCAAAGTGCTGGGATTATAGGCGTGAGCCACTGTGTGCAACCTAAAAGCTGTTTTTAAAGGGAAAATAACCTAGTAAATTCCAAGTTATATTTTAGTTCACTAGGTACTGGCCATTTTTCAAATGCATGTTTTAGCTGTGTAATGTGGACCATCGTTTTGCTTATAATCAACTTTTGGGTAACCGGAATTGATGGGAGGGCATCAGGCTCTTCATCTGTAAAATGCGGTAATCATAGCATTTATCCCATGGTGTTGTTATGAATATTAGCTGAGTAACATCTGTAAATAGCTTAGAAAGACATATCAAAAGTACTTAATAAAGTTTAGCTTCTGTCATCATCCGTGCTACTAACTACTTTTATCAGCATTATTTTGATTGCACAGTGTTTTCCTAAATGTGTCACTTTAGGCACAAATAAGGGTCATGGTCTTCTAAAAATTCCATCCTGGTCTTTCTTTTGTTCTTGTCTTCCAGAATTTTACATGAATTAATGATAGGTAGTCTCACCAGCAAAGAACTGGTCCTTAATCTGAAATCTTGATGCTGTGACATTCCGCACCATTCCTGACATAAAGCATAGACACTTATTCATGAATGAGTTAGTGAATAACTGAGTGATGAATGAGTGACTGAATGAAGGAGTAAAATACCTGAGCCAAAAAGAAAGGAAAATTGATACTGGTTCACAGTTGAAGAGGCCTCAGACTGGTCTCAGGTTCGCGAGCCCCTAGAAACATTTCAAGACCATAAAAACAGCATTAAAAAAAAATCCCATGTCAGTCCTGCCTAAATCTTTCATTGGGTTGATGAAATGAATCCTGCCAGGTATGGAGTGAAAATCAGAACATTCCTGTAGTGCGGTTAGACTACCCTAATGCCCTGTGCCTGCCTTTGTACATTTGCTAATCCGTTTAAGGTATAATATTAATGGCATAGAACTTTAATTTGTAAGTATAGAAAATTAAAGGAGACTAAAGGCAAAATACAGAAATGTATTTGGTGTCAAGATTACGTTCAATGAAGCATAGTGAAGATGGAATATACTTTCAGGGAGGAAGGAAAATACACCTAAATCTCTCATTTTGAAAGGAATTGGTTTACTTGATTATTTGCAACAGTATCACACTCAGGAAAATCTAAGACAAATGAAAGCAAAACAGAATTTAATTGAGCTATTATTTTGCAGACTTTGGCTTGGTTTCAGACAGTCTAATCAAATTGTCCTTTGCACAAATAACTAATGTTAAATGCAGCCTACCAACAGATGTTTAAAAGGAGTCTAATTGGAAAATCTACATCCTGGATTTAGTCTGTCTCATTGGAAAAAATAGCTTCAAATTTATATTTTTGAGGATGACACCCAGTGGCAAGCATTTCCAGAAGATAAAATTTTCTTCAAAGATGCTCGGTGCTTGGATGGAATTGTCTTGGACAGTCAAAGGTGGCACTCTAGAAATTCAATTTCCTGGAAATTCTTCAGCTCTGTGCCATGTAGAGCTCTACAAAGAAATCTCTTTATCATGTTACGTCACCAGAGCCCTGTTCCCCTCCCTGGATTGTGTCAGTGGCCCGTGTGCTGTAATTTATAATGAGCCCCTGCAAGTCCTGCAAGGCGCATTCTGATTGATGACATTTAAAGGTACTGTCAAGGTGGCTGGGTAATGAAGTTGACCTTCCTCCATCGTTGTCTCAGTTTCAAGTTTGTATATATAAACTATTTCACCTGCCATGTTTGCTTGGAACTTTTTATGATATCTGCAAAAGGAATTTGGTTTGCTAGTAGTTCTTTTCTTCCCATTAGATCAGGGATTAACAAAATTTCTCTGTAAAGAGCCAGATAGTGAATATTTTAGGTTTTGTGGGCCATACTGTCTCTGTGGCAACTACTTACTCTGTTTTTTGTCATGTAAAAGTATCCATAGACAATATGTAAATGAATGAGCGTGGCTGTATTCCAATAAAAATTCATTTGTGGACACTGAAGTATAAATTTCATATAATTTTCACATCACAAAACATTCTTCTTTTGTTTTTCCCTGCTGTTTAAGAATATAAAAATAATTCTTGGCTCAAGGACCATACACAGGTGGCAGCCCAGATTTGGGCTGTAGTTGGCTGACCTGTCCTTTAGATGACTGGATATGATCATGCAGTTTGTTCATTGAACCAGGATTCCTTATTGAGGGGACTAGCAAGGGCTGAAATCTAGCAATTGTTTATCCCAGTGTACCCTGGCATGGCACTGGGGCTGTGTCAGCTTGGAGGAAGAGGCATCCATTTTTTTCATTTGCACAGAGGTGCCACCTAACACCCCACTTTCCTTCCTTTTCATTGTGTTAGTTTGAAATCTATCCGTGCATTAAGATAGGTGTAATGGTGAAACTAGTAATTTTTTGGGTATTTTGAGATTCAGGAAAATGGCCACAGCTGGCAGGGCTACAGTTGGCTTATACCACATACTTGTGTGATATTGAGGAAGGTACCCTTTCAAGACACTTTACTCTCGTCCTTCTGAATATTTTCATAATATATCTGATTGTATTACATTAAAACACTTTACTACTACCTGTCAGAGAAATATCTTACTGGTTATATAGATCAACAGTATCTAAGATGCATACAGCTCTGTCTTGAATCCAAGACATAATGGGACTGCTTCAACATGGAGCCCTCCTAAGATGCCCAGTCAGGTGCTCACATAATTTTCCTCCATTGTTTGTATTTTGAACCCAAGCATGTTGGATTTTGGCAAAGTGACTTACATTTGTAAGTCTCAGTTTCTTATCTATAAATGACTAGTCAGTGGTTTTCAATCCTAGGGGTGCATCAGAACTAAGGTAATTATTACCCTTATCAAGATCTAGGGATCAAAGCTTTTAAAACTCACAGTTAGGCTCCGGAACTCTTATCTTCTGAATGAGAATCTTAGGATGGGGCCCAAGCATGTGTATATTTAAAAACCTTCATAAGTGCTTTTTATGCCCACCCATGGTTGAAGACCACCAGTCAAGAAGACAGCTAAGTACATTTCCAACTTAAAGTCTTAGTATTGATTTCATTCTGCTTTTTCCTCATTTCTTCATTCCCTAGCCTTCTTCTAGGGTAGCAGAAATGAACTCTCTGACCTTATTTCAGCAATGCAAGCCATCTATAGTCATCAGAAGATATTGGGAAATCCCAGCTCAGGAGTCTTAGATTTTGCCTTTGTGTGAATTTATGCAGGATGTAGCATTGGACAGGAAGCTGAATATACTAATACAAGAATTAAGTGGGCCACCCACCCTGTTAATCTTAAAGTCCTATTGAGAAGTCCAGGGAGTGACAAAAATGGGTGGTCCATTTGGTATATTGAAGGTCTACCTTGAGATTTAAAATGTACAGTTCATCTCCTTTTCTCTATACATTTTATGCACTTCTGCTTTGAAATGATTATGACACATTTTTTGTAATATGCACCCATTTTTACAATATTCCTAGCTCAGCCCAAATTGGGAAATACTGTGTCTCACCAGCTCGCTAACTTGATATGTGACCAAAGTGATTTGGATACCTTTCAGGTAAGTGTTGAAATTGGCCCATGTCTCAGTGTCACACCTGGTCTCTAGGAGTTTAGGGCATACCTCATTCAGCAGCCTAAATGTTATTTAAAATGTAGACTCTGTGTTGATCTAGGAGCTTTCTTCTGCCAGTATTTTAAAAACAAATACCTTCTTTGCTCATTTTGCAAAATATGGAAAGAAAAAACTGCCAGTGTGGAACTAGGAAGACCAACTGGGCCTCTTACCTCTTTATCTGTTTTACATTAGCATATCATTTGGCTTTTAACAAATAGAATCTTCTTCATTCTACAATTGTTCTGGAATTTTGGGGCTATTAATTGATGAAGGCAAAATCACCTTACTACAGCATGTTCCATGAGGGCCACATGGCAATTAAGGCAGTTTTTCTTTAAGGTAACACCAACTGTGTGAGGCCCAAATACCCACCATCTAATGGCAGTAGGCAGTCTAATATTTTTTTTTTAACACAATTTACCAATTGGATTCCTACAAAAGAGAGATTATATTTTTTGACTTATGAACAGCAGGTCAGACATTTCAAAGAAAATTTAGAGAGCAGTAATTTTGAAAATGTACACAGATGAATTTGAAAATAAATATTTCGCTGCCTACGCAGCTCTATTTCTAAGGCTGGCTTTGGAAACGTATTCCAGAGGCCTCACCATTTTGCATGACATGGTGTCAGTTCACACACAATATATTAATGCTTAATTGAAGATAATGTAACTGCAGATCAAAGGCATAATTAATGGGCTTGCAGAAACTCTTATGTAGATCAGGATTTTGACTAATAGAAGTCTGGACAAAACTGGTTTATAAAAGGATCTTGAGACCAGCTGAGGCTTCATCTGTCTGCTCAGCTGATGGTGACCACAGCTGGAGCTGCCACCAGGGGTAGGTGGGTGAATAAAGGATAGCTCTCACCTCCACCATTCCCCGTCCCCAAACCAACACTTCCTGGTGTGGGTCCTGGTTGGCCTCTGGAACTGCTGGACTGTAGAGCTATTGAATATCTTGTTGTATACAATAAGCAATTAGTTTCTGTTAGATTCAGGATATCTCTATGACTCTGTGACCTGAAACTTTTAGTGGGAAGCACATGATCAGGAAACAGGCCTTAGAATGGAAGTTGGCAGTTGTAAACCCATGGGCCAAACCCCGAAGCTTGTTTCTCTAGTACTGAGGAGCCAAGAAAATTGTTACATTTTTTAATGGTTGGGGAAAGATCAAAAGACGAATAATATTTCATGAAACATGAAAATTATATTAGCCGGGCATGGTGGCGTGCGCCAGTAGTCCCAGCTACTCTGGAGGCTGAGGCAGGAGAATGGTGTGAACCCGGGAGGCGGAGCTTGCAGTGAGCTGAGATCACGCCACTGCACTCCAGCCTGGGCGACAGAGTGAGACTCTGTCTCAAAAAAAAAAAAAGAAAAGAAAAAAAAGGGAATTATATGAAATTCAGATTTCAGTGTCCACAACTATAGCTTTATTGGAATACAGCCATTGTGAACTTGTTTTTCTGTCTATGGCTGCTTTCAGCAGAGATGAGTGGGTGCGACAGAGACTGTGCGTCCTGCAGTGCCTAAAATATTTATTCTCTGGCCTTTTATAGAGAAAGTTTTTGGCCCCTGGCTTCAAAGTTCAGGTTTGGTCTCTAGGACACCTTTGGGAGAAGGAGCTTGGGCATCTAGAAACTTACTGAATTTATAGGGAAAAACACATGAAAAACAAGAAAACAGCTTTCTTACCAAAATGTTTGGGAACTGATAGAGAACAATGTTACTGAGAGGCAAGAATACAGCATTCTCATGAGAAGATTATTGATTTTTATTGTTACCATCACCATCAACAATATCTAAGTCTCATTTTGATCTTTATTGATATTATTATAATCATAGGATTCATTTGGTTTTAAAGTTTGGTGTAAATGACATAGCGATTCTGAGAGCAAGGCCTCTGGGAAGTAAATGTGAGAACAGACCAGAGGCTTAGTGATTCTTTCATCCATCCATCTATTCACTTATCCTCATACTAACATTTATTATGTGCCTGTAGTGTACCGATCCTGCTTAGTACTGAAGTAGAGAATTGCATGTTTCTTAGTCCTTATATCACAGTTGAAACTGAACAGAGAATTATAATATGATGTAATAAATGTACTAACAGAGGTAGTCTGTACTAGCCACATTTCAAGTTCTGTTCCTAAACTGGGAACACACACAGGAACAGAACTTGAAATGTGGCTAGTACAGTGAAAGAGTTGGATTTTTAAATTGTATTTACTTTAAATAAATTTAAATTTAAATAGCCATATGTGGCCAGTGGCTATTATTTTGATTAATGCAGATATAGGACATTTCCATCATTGTGAAAAGATCTATTGGACAGTGCTATCTAGAATGTTCTTCTGCTTTTTTTTACTTTTTTTTTCATTTTTATTTTTATTTTTTGAGATGGAGTCTTGCTCTTGTCGCCCAGGCTGAGTGCACTAGTGCGATCTTGGCTCACTGCACCCTCTGCCTCCCAGGTTCAAGCGATTCTTCTGCCTCAGCCTCCCAAGTAGCTGAGGCGTGTGCCACTATGCCCGGCTAATTTTTGTATTTTTAGTAGAGACGGGGTTTCACCATGTTGGCCAGGCTGGTCTCAAACTCCTGACCTCAGGTGATCTGCCTGCCTTGGCCTCCCAAAGGGCTGGGATTATAGGTGTGAGCCACCGCGCCTGAGCTTTTTTGCCTTTTAAAGCATTTGGTAAATATGTCTTCCTGATGAAAAATCAAGAACTAATCTCTTTTAATGTGGTGTCTTCATATATCTCTAAAGTATATCTGTGCAACTCTTTGTCACGTGTCTCTCTATATCCTTCTTTTACTGTATTGCTACCAGTGTAAGACAATACTCCAGTCATCTCTGGGAACATCTACTGCCTCCATTTTCTCTGTGGGAGCTCAAGTTTTCCTTCAAAATAAGAAAAACTCCCAAGACCTGGAAGTTTGAAGGAAAATAAGCCAAACGCCCTCCCTCACGTTTGAAAACTGACAATTATTTTTATTTGTGCAGGCTTAAGATGGAAATAAGAACTTTTAAAAGAATTTGAAAAATACCCTACTTACCAAAAAAGCTTAAATCATTTCCTCTGAAAGTTTCCTTCCATCTAAGGTTTGCTTCGGTTCCACAGACCAGCCTCCTCCTGTCTTCAATCTGAGGGGGAGGAACGTGATCTTCAGTTTCCGCTGATACTGATTTTAGGGTCCCACAAGGGTCTCTGTACTTGCCCTCCCTCTTAGAGACACAGACTGGCACATCCTGGTTTTCTTTTTTTTCTTTTTTTGAGATGGAGTCTCCTTCTGTCAGCCAGGCTGGAGTGCAGTGATGCCATCTTGCTCACTGCAACCTCCTCCCTAACTCACCAGGTTCAAGCGATTCTCCTGCCTCAGCCTCCCGAGTAGCTGGGATTACAGACGTGCACCACCATGCCCAGCTAATTTTGTTTTTTTTGTTTTTTGTTTTTTTTCTGAGACGGAGTCTCTCACTCTGTCGCCCAGGCTGGAGTGCAGTGGTGCGATCTCAGCTCACTACAACCTCCACCTCCTGGGTTCAAGCGATTCTTCTGCGTCAGCCTCCCAAGTAGCTGGGACTACAGGCGTGTGCCACCATGCCCGGCTAATTTTTGTATTTTTAGTAGAGACGGGGTTTCACCATGTTGGCCAGGCTGGTCTCAAACTCCTGACCTCAAGTTATCTGCCTGCCTCGGCCTCCCAAAGTGCTGGAATTACAGGCGTGAGTCATGGCACTCAGCCTACATCGTGATTTTCCTGTTGGCTTTTGTAAAAGCCAAATCCTTGAACTTTGTTTCTTATTTCCAAATGTTGATTACAGTTGTGTTTCTCATACCTCTCTCCCAGCTGTGAAGTTTATTGGTCTTTGTTTTATTAATAATTCTATAATTGAGAATTATATTTTATTTTAGACTCATAATGTCATAGCATTACATTCATTGGTTGAATATGTTAACTGGTTAGGAAAAAGCTTGGGGTTACCCTTAATCTTGAGCTTGAGATATTGATGAGACAATTAAGCTTAATTTGGTAACTCTTTGGAGTAGATAGACCCAAATTCTAAAAACCATCATTTACCATCTCTAGGACCTTGTCCAAGTAAAGCTCAGTTTTTGTTTTGTTTTGTTTTGTTTTGTTTTGTTTTGTTTTGAGACGGAGTCTTGCTCTGTCACCCAGGCTGGCATGCAGTGGTGCGATCTCGGCTCACTACAACCTCCGCCTCCCGGGTTCAAGCACTTCTCCTGCCTCAGCCTCCCAAGTAGCTGGGATTACTGGCATGTGCCACCATGCCCAGCTCATTTTATTTGTATTTTTAGTAGAGACGGGGTTTCTTCATGTTGGTCAGGCTGGTCTCGAACTCCTGACCTCAGGTGATCCACCTCGGCCTCCCAAAGTGCTGGGGTTACAGACGTGAGCCACCGTGCCTGGGCTAAAGCTCACTTTTGAGCTTCTATAAAGTAGAAATGTCTACCCAGCAGATTAATTCAGAGGATTAATTTAAGAATACATACACACACACACACACACACACACACACACAGAATCTGGCACCTGTGGCTCAAAATGTTACCTGCTCTTCTTATAGCTGTTGTTCTGATCATTATATTATGATGATGTTGGTTTGGGTTATTACTTGTGAGATCCTACAGTGGTCTGGACACACAAAAAATTGAATTTTATGTAATACTGAGGCTTTCTGATGGTAGTAGATGGGCAGAGAGTGGCAGTTGTCAACCCCCTATGCATTTCAGAGCGAAGTGCATTTAGAATGACCATACCTATGTTATCATATACCTATGTTATCGTCTCTGAATCTTTGATATATGCCAGATGGGTTGCAAATTCTACAGTGAATTGTTCACTTCGTAGGTCTTCTGTGCAGGACCCTAGCTCTCCTGTAATGGCACTGCAACTGCTGAGAAGAAAAGACAGAGTGCAATGATCATGCTTCCCCACTCTGACCCCCTCCTAGTTCTTCCCTGCACTCTTAAGGAGGTAGTTGCACAGTTATTTTTTATTTGACATTATAGTTACATATATGCAAAGAAGATCAGGGAGTATGCTCATTTTATTGTGTCTTGATGTGTTGGGAAGGGAAGCATGGATTATAAAATTATCTTTTCATCAAGCCTTCTAGTTAGAGTTGACTTGCTTCTCCTGGGGACTGAGTAATTTGTTACTCTTCATTGCCCTGTTACTTTTTCCCCCCAAGGGTGGTTCTCTTCACACCTGCAGGAGACTTGTTCTTTCACTTCTGTATTATCACATTACATACTGCACTTATGAAAAACGGGGCAAATGTTTTCTAACAGCCATCGTGACAACTCTGTTACAAACAGGGAAGTACTGTTTAGTTGAAAAACATGGGAATATCCAAGAAAAATGTGAAAGAAGCTTAGAAAATGAAATTTCTTGAAAATAGGAATCGAGAGATTTGTTTTATGATGGGAGCAAGGTTGAAGAAAGTAAGGAATTGATTCCCCATTAGAGATTGCAAACTGATGGCCCGCAGGCTAGATACTGTTTTGTTTATGCACACAACATTTACCCTTTTTTTGGTTCGAACTTTTTGAAGGCTTTCTTTTTCTTTGCAAAGATTTAAAAAATCTGGAGATTTCCCATGAAAATCTCATTTTCTGTCATCTCCTAAAAAAGAAAAAAATCAGAAGTTCAAGCAATATACATAGCACCAGTTATCTGGAGCAGAGAAATGCTGCCCATTCCCACTTTGCCATGGACTTCAACTCATTTCAGTAGCCTGCCTGTCTGCTGTCTATCCCTCTTCTAAGTGGCTCAAGGTTTCATGAACAGATTCACCTCAGAGTCTCAAAGGCAACAGCACGCTATAGTGGCCCAGCTAGAGCCCAGGCATTTTGGAATTCTTGATTCTTTGTATCTTTGCACCCTGATTATAGACTGATGTCTTTTTAAACTGGCTGCCTTGTGAAAATTAGACTTCCTCTTTCTTAACTAGGACTGTGGGTAGTAGTGATCCTCATGTGGCAAGGATGGGGCAGGGAAGAGTGTTCCTGCAGGAAGAAAGTGTGTGCAAGCCAGATGACATGCAACTGCCCTCATGATCAGATTTGGATAACTCTGTTATTTACTCCGAACCTTAGTGTCTTACAGTTTAAACATTTATTCTTTTACACACTTTCTGTGAGTCAGAGATAGGGGAGTGGCTTAGCTGGGTGGTTCAGGCTCATAGCATCTCATGAGATTGCAGTCAAAATGTGAGGCTGGGGCATGACTGGGGCTAGGGGAGCCGCTTCCAAGATGGCTCGCTCACATGGCTGTCAGCAGGAGGCCTCAAGTTCTCAGGCTGTGGACCTCTCCATAGTGTGACTTCAGTGCCCTTGTGATGTGGCAGCTGGCTTTTCCCAGAGTGATCCAAGTTGTGACCTAGCCTTGGAAATCACATACCATTACTTCTGCCATATTTATTGGTCATGGAGACCGGCCCTGACATGGTGTTGGAAGGTACTATCCAAGGCATGAATACCAAATGGTGAGAATCTTTTGGGGTTGTTTCGGAGGTTGGGTGCCACTGATTCCAACCTCCTCATTAGCCCTATTTAGAATCAGAGTAAGAGCAAGTCAGTGTAATTGTTTATAAAGTGTCATATCCTTCAGCTATGTTGGATGGAAGAAAGGTCAAAATGTGACCTGAGCACTGGTGTACTCTTGGCTTAAGGTCATTGGCCAAAGTATTATTCACTTCACTAAAAGATTTGCCTGTACTAGTAAGAAAGAGAGATTGACAAAAGAGATGAACTGCACTAAGGTATTTGGTGAGTTCGATTTCTTTCTCAAATTATCCAAATTTCCTCCAGTGTTTCCCCCTAAACAATGGGAAGTTGCATATTCTCAAAGCTGTAAGACCTTCAAAGATAATCTCAGAGTGATTTTAAGGCAAAATAAGTAGTTTAATATTTATATCTAACTGCGTCTCTGGTGTCTCAGAAGTCTTTGACATCATTGGAATGACTTTGTTAGTACCTTTCCCATAAATAGTTAGCTAGACAGGTGAAAGTTCAAGAAAAATAATGAGATCCTTTACGCAACTCAAATAGACTGTTCATGAGATTCCCTGTTCAACAAACATCTGACAAATTATTGGGCGGTTGTGTTGACCTAGACACCTAGAGTGAGGCACCTAGAGTGAGCAGCAGAGAAAGCAGCTGGGAGATTACATTCTTATGGGACATTACAGTCTCATGGAGATTACATTCTTATGGGACATTAAACTGGTAAGCCAAAAAAAAAAAAAAAACAATGTATCACCACATGTTGTGTGACAATGAAATCTGTAAGAAAACAAAGTAGATTAAGATAAACACCGTGGTGATGACAGTCCCATGTTTGACTGGCTGGCCAGGGAAGGACTCTGAGGAAATGGTCTTTGAGTAGAGACCTTGACTGAGTGAGGGACTGAGTCTTGCATCTATCTAGGGAAGAATGTTTCGGGTTCGGGGAAGAGCAAGTTTAAGAGCCCCCAGTCAGAAACAAGCTTGGTTGCTCTTTCGCAATTTCCGGAGACTCCATCTATTCCCCAGCATCTTGGTTCTCACCACTGCACTGCTTATGGTTGACCGTCAGCTTTGCTTTTTTGACCATAGTCTTACAGCCCTGGCTTAGCCTTCTCTGAAAACATACATTTGCACACTAAGCCAGATTCACATGGGAGGTACATTATGCTGTGGCCTAGTCTAGTGTGTATTTCCCCTTTCTCTCCCCACAAAGATTTTACAAAACTTATACATGCCAACAGGTATTTTTGTTTGTTTCACATGAGTCGCTTTTGCATAATGTAACAAGCCCATGATTTCACATGTACAGTAATTCATAGAAAGTGATAGTCATCTTGCTTAGATACCTTAGTTCTCAAATCTAGCCTGCTAAATATAGTACCTTCTCAGACCCATATAAGGTGTCATAAAAAAAGAAAAAATAAAGGTCAAAGTTTCCCCACCCACAAATTTGGTTATAAAAACAGCAAAGCAGGGTTTTTCTGAACTTGAATCAGTAAATTTTTAATTTAAATAGTATCCTGTTTTGACAAAGTGCTAAACCACAGAGGTCTGAGAAAGACACTCTTAAGCCTTTGTCAATACCAGCTGGCATCTCTCAACAGGAAACCTTGGATGACTTTTGTTGTCATTTTGTGATGCACTGACAAGGAATGCGTGCCCTTATTTGTTGCATCAAGGAAATGGTCAGAGTACCTCTGATGCGGCTCGATGCCGTTTACATTAATATGTTGCATAATCCTTTGCCAGACAAAACCAGTATTTTGTTGTCGTTGTTTGATTAATTAACATTGGATTTCTGGCTTTGCTAAGTGCGCCTCCAGAGCAAGACACAAAATGATGTCACATGAGTTCTGTTCTCTGACCCACCCAACAAAGAACTGAGCTAACCTGCAACCCTTTTCCTACGTTGGTCTTTTGATCTCATCAGTTGTGCAGCTCACCTCTTCAGGGCCTGCACAGCTCTTGAATGGTCTGGACTGTCCCGAGGAAATCCAAGGTACTATAAGAGCTCTTTGTTGGAATTCAGTCCCTAGCCCTCTCTTTATCTCACTTTGTTTCATGTTGAATAGTAAGTTGCATTTTACTGTAAAGGTGACTGCATTTTTCTTATGGGGCCTTCAGGGTAAACAGCCGTTAGTTTCCATCTGTGAACACACATGTAGCTTGTGTTTGGGTAGGGTGCCTGGTGCTTCCAAAGTCATTATTTTCTCTGTAATGTTTGTTCTCCATGGTTGTGCATAGATAGATTCTATGCCCCAGTGCAGGACGAAGAGGTAGCCTGTAATTCCAGCTGAATGTGTTGCAGTTGAAAGTAGGACGGAGTGGAAGCAAGTGATGGATCAAGCAAATCGCTTTTAATTTTACATAAATTGGTTTTCTGCTTTCCACTGGGGCAGAAGTTTGCTGCTCAGGGTCATGTTAAATGTCGCTGATGATTTGGAAGAGAGGCATTCCTGGAAAATATCCGGCGAGACAGAACTTGGGATTTCAGTCCCTGCCTCTCATTGACAGACTTGGGGAAATTAGAGATGGAGTCTCTAGCCTGGGATGGGAGCCGTTATCTCCGGACCAGCTAGAGACACTGGAGATTAGAAAAGGCAACAGCATTTTAGATTCCCGAAGAATAAAATTATCATGACATTTATCAAATGTGCTCCCTTTCCCCCCGGTACATTGCATAATAATGATGTTTGTATATGTTGTTGTCACATAAGCAAGAACGAGAGAAGATCCGCTTTCATGGGATGCTCACAGATTTCCTTAATATGAAACTAACTAGCAGTCCTACATAAGTAAGCTAGAACTGTAATGGGCACAGTCTGAAAGAGGGCAGAGCTTTCTTTTTGCCCCTTGGCCAAGGACAAAACATGGGCAAGGCCAGTTGTCAACCTGAGACACTGGTTTCAGGTTTACAGCTACAAATAATACAGTTGTGATGGATTTCAATCCGATATTTGCAGTTCCAATGCTAGAATTTTCAGCCATGTCATCCTGAGTCTCTTTAGGCTTTAGAAACAAAGGATTCATGTTTGAATCGTGACCTGCCACCATGACCTTGGGCAAAATAGAAAACTTTGTTTCTTTGTCTATAAAATGGCCGTAAATGTGCGGTGGCTCACGCCTGTAATCCTAGCACTTTGGGAGGCCGAGGCGGGCAGATCACGAGGTCAAGAGATCAAGGCCATCCTAGCCAACATGGTGAAATCCTGTCTCTACTAAAAATACAAAAAATAGCTGGGTGTGGTGGCATGCGCCTGTGGTCCCAGCTACTCAGGAGGCTGAGACAGGAGAATCGCTTGAACCCAGGAGGCGGAGGTTGCAGTGAGCCAAGATCACACCACTGCACTCCAGTCTGGCAACACAGTGAGACTCCATGTAAAAAAAAAAAAAAAAGGCCATAAATGATACCCACCATACAAGAACCAAATGAAAACTTGGACATAAAGCACCCAGCTAGAGACACACAGCATGTGACATACGCTTGACGAAAGGTGCTAATAATGTTATTAGAATTTCACTGGATTGTTGTTGATGATTCTAATATAATATTCCTTAATAGTAAAAAGCTGAAGCCATAGGAGCCCAGTAATCTTCACCTGGAATTTCACAGTAACAGGAAAATAAATGAAACTTTGGGATACTAAATATTAATGGGGTGAAGTAAAAAAAGCTAAGTGGGGCCTGGCGTAGTAGCTCACACCTGTAATGTGAGGCACTTTGGGAGGCCAAGGCAAGAGAATTGCTTGAGGCCAGGACTTCGGGACCAGCCTGGGTAACATAGGGAGACCCTATCTCTACAAAAAAAAATTTTTTTTTAAATTAGCTGAATGTGGTGGTATGCACCTGGAGTCGCAGCTACTTAGGAGGCTGACATGGGAGGATTGCTTGACCATGGGAGGTTGAGGTTGCAGTGAGCTGTGATTGTGTCACTGCACTCCAGCCTGGGGGACAGAGTGAGACCTCGTCTCAGAAAAGAAAAGCAAAAAGCTAAGTGGAAGAAAAAAAGTAGTTGCAAGCTGTTACAGAGCTGGACAGAAAATGCATAGAAATAAGTGGCTTTTGGCAAATTCTTTGAGTGAAAGAAATGAACAGCCACTAACAAGGAATGACTATTTTATGCCCAAATCCATATATTTAAACAATGATTGATTGATTGATTTGTTTGTTTATTTATTCAAGCAACTATTGTGCCTCAGCCTCGCTGGTAACTGGGATTAACAGGTACCCAACACCACACCCAGGTAATTTTTGTGTTTTTTAGTAGAGACGGGGTCTTGCTGTGTTGCACAGGCTGGCCTCGAACTCCTGGGCTCCAGCGATTCCCCCACCTCAGCCTCCCAAAGTTCTGGGATTACAGGCATGAGCCACTGCGCCTGGCCAACAATGATTTATTTTAAAAAATCATTTTATTTAGGAGAAAGCAAAGACTTTGAAAAATAGTGTTAACTATGCAAGGGCAGGTTATTCATGAAAAATCTATTCTATATTTTAACATGCCTGGTCTCAGTAAGTGATTTCAGTCAGATAGCTTGAAAGAGGCCACCATGAAGAAAAATGTGTGTTTCTCTAGAATGTATGTATTACAATAAAATAGTTGCTAATGAATTACTTTAAATCATTTATTACCAGACTCTATGAAAGTGAGATTATCATAATTTGGCAGAGTGGATCAAGAACAAAAAATAAACTATCAGATTCAGGAAAAATGAGAAACAAACCCACGGGTAAGGAATCAGTGAATCATTGTAGAGTTTGTTTTTTGGGGAAAAAAAAACCACACACACTGAAAGAATTTTGAGTGAAAACCCACTGGACTGAGAACTCTTAATAGTATGGTCATCATAAGACTTTGAGGGGATTTCTTTATTTTTTTTAGAGGGTGAAAATGTCTTGAAGAAATTCCCAGGGCTTGGTGAATAGAAGATACTTTACTGAATTTCAAAGTGATGTTGCAGGCATACCCTTGAAAGAAATTTGTGAATTGGGGTGATCAAAAGAAAAATGCACAGGTGGTGAACTGAAACCTGGTGAATGGTGCGTGGCTGGGACAGGCCGTGTACAGTTGGGGTTGACTTGGGGAATCCCTCCCAGAATGGCATCAGATGAACCAAGATTTGCAACTGCAATGGTGTGCCTTGTAATTTGGGGTTTCCCTCAGGCAGTGCTTTTCTAGGTTGTTTGGAAGTGTTACACTATGACCACTTCCTAATCTTCTTGTGGAAGGAGGTACCTGTATTAGTCAAGACTTTTTCCCATGCAAATGTCAAAACCCAGCTCAGACTGGCAAGTGATGAGGGGTTGGGGTGAGAGAGTGTGTACGCTCACAGAGCTTAAAAGTTCAAGGGTTAGCCTGGCCTCAGACCCAGCTGGAACCAGGCACTCAGGTAACGTCATCAGGAAGGGTCTGTTCCAATTGTTCTGTTCTGTTCTGTTTCTTTCCTATTGGCTCCGTTCTTTGTCAGGTTTTTCCCTTGCTGAGGCCAGAGGGCTTCTGAGAGTCCCTGCTTCACATACTTACAGCTTAGCAACCCCTCAGAAAGAGAGTATCTCTTGCTCAGTAATTCCAGCGAAAGCCCTTGAATCAATTGAGTGACTTGGGTCACTTATCTATACATGAACCAGTCACTGTGGAGAAGGGAGATGTGCTGATTGGTAAGTGTGTTAGGCTGTTCTTGTGTCACTATAAAGAAATACCTGAGGCTGGGTAATTTATAAAGAAAAGAGGTTTATTTGGCTCATGGTTCCACAAGCTGCATTAACATGGTGCCAGCATCTGCTGAGCTTCCGGGGAGGCCTCAGGGAACTTTTGCTCATAGTGGAAGGCAGAAGGGGAGCCAGCATGTCACATGGCAAGAGCAGGAGTGAGAAAGAGATTTGGGGGTGAGGGGGCACACACTTAACCAGATCTCAAGGGAACTCACTGTCACGAGGACAGCACCAAGACATGAGGGATCTGCCCCTGTGACCCAAATACCTCCCACCAGGCCCCACCTCCGACACTGGGGATTACAGTTCAACATGAGATTTGGTGGGGACATATATTCAAACTATATCAGTGGGACCTAGCATTATATCCACCCCTGCATCCCCCGGATGATGTTGGCTGCCTTAAAACCACGTAGATCCAGAATAGATAAGGAGTAACTTGTTGCCACTCAGGTTCCTTTTAGAAGATGGAGGAGTAAGTGCTATATAGACATTTTGCTCCTTATCTTAAAGAGGTGAGCCATATCATATTGCTAGCCATATTGTTTAGCCAGTCAGCTGGTTAGCGGAAAAATCACTTCCTAGATTTGGACAATTCGACGTTTAATCCCAAACCTGGATTGGGAGCGCAGTATAAATAAATGTTTTAGGACTCAGTTCCTTCATTAGAAACCAGAAAAAGTTGCTCTAGAATATTTCTGCAGTCCCTTGTTACTGCAAAAAGTTTATATAACAAACTTACAATTTTTGTCTGTTTTTTTGTTGTTGTTGTTTTCTTTTTTTTTTTATTTTATTATACTTTAAGTTCTGGGTTACATGTGCAGAACGTGCAGGTTTGTTACATAGGTATACATGTGCCCTGGTGGTTTGCTGCGCCCATCAACCCGCCATCTACATTAGGTATTTCTCCTATTGTTATCCCTCCCCTACCCCCCACCCCCTGACAGGCCCCGGTGTGTGATGTTCCCCTCCCTGTGTCCATGTGTTCCTGTTGTTCAGCTCCCACTTACGAGTGAGAACGTGTGTTGTTTACAAACTTATAATTTATGTGGTGGCTTTCATATGATGCCCATTTCACAGACTAGTATGTTCTAGACATCAGCACCATCTATTCTTTTTTTTTTTCTTTTTTTTAAACAGAGTCTCACTGTGTCGCCCAGGCTGGAGTGCGGTGGTGCAATCTCGGCTCACTGCAACCTCTGCCTCCCAAGTTCAAGCAATTCTCTTGCCTCAGCCTCCTGAATAGCTGGGATTACAGGCGTGTGCCACCACGCCCAGCTCATTTTTGTATTTTTAGTAGAGATGAGGTTTCACCATGTTGGTCAGGCTGGTCTCAAACTCCTGACCTCAAGTGATCTGCCCACCTCAGCTTCTCAAATTGCTGGGATTACAGGCGTGAGCCACTGTGCCCAGCGCAGCACTGTCTATTCTATGTCTGCACTTTGCAGCATGGTAGTTACTGGCCACATTGGCTATTGTGCACTTCAAATGTGGATAATATGTTAGAGGAACTAAATTATTTTATTTAAGTGTAATTCATTTAAATTTAAATAGCCATGTGTGACTACTGTGTACACTGTTGGACAATTCAGCCCTGGGTTAATGACAAAATCTAGCTACATAGTAGACAAGTGAAATGTGAGTGACCATGGAAGATGACTTAAATCTTGTCTTGTGCCTTTGGTGAGTAATACTTAGTTGTATTTTTCATTCATAATTTGTAGTGGAAATAAAAAGCACTGCTCCTTCCAACAAATACAGAAAGACTGTTTTCTCCCTATGTATCCCCCAACCAAAGCAGTTCTAAGTGTTGGAGGCTGATTATTTTAGTTTTGTGGTTCCTCATGTATCTTCCTTGTCTGGTGGCGTGAAGCAATGGAAAGAATGCTTAATAAGGAGTCGCAGGTTTTAGGTTCTGGTCTCGGTTCTGCCTGTAACTATTTAGAGGTATGACCTTTGGCTCTTCATGTTTCCCTCCGTGGCATCAGTTTCCTTATCTGGAAAGTGAGGGGGTGGGATTAAGATGATCGCTAAATCTATTCCAGATCAGAGTTTCTATGATTCTGTGTCTTTTTCTTAATTCTGATGACCAGGATAATGGCTGAGGGTTCTCTTTGTGTAATTACTGAGCTGAGTACAAGTGCTGGAAAGAACTGGGGAGATACCTTGGGCCATTTCAGTTTTGAATTATGGAGTGTTAGAACACTTTTCAGATTCCCACGGGATCTGAAGGAGCCCTGAGGAAAGTCAAGTTCTGCTTCATTATTGTTTAGTGTCGTATCCAAGGTAAACCTGGACACAAATGCAGAACACTTAGCGTTAAGCAGTATATACTTTAAAAATTAGTTTAGTCGGAGGTTGCCTCCTTCTGCCACTTTCAGAGTTGCAAATCCTGTGGAGGTAAAGGTTTCAGACAAAGTGCTGGTAGAATGGGCCAAAGTGAAGATCACCCAGTGAGAGACAAAAGAGAAAGGTTAGTATCTTAAGTGCGCTTGAGAAATGGGTTCATTGAGCAAAATCATAACTACTACTGCTTGCTAAGCCAGAAGAAGGAAATTCAGAGATGGTAAGACTTTCTTTGATACCCAGGGAAATTAGGGTTAAGGATGGTTGCTTGGAGTGACTTCATCTGTAGAAGGTTGGATTCTGAAGGAGATGAATCACAAATGAAGAGAAAGAGGAAGGAAAGAACATTGGCCAGATTTGCAAGAGCAGGTAGGTGGATTTGAAGTGTTCCAAAGGACATTGTGGTAGGATGTGTCAAAGTAGTACAGAGGCAGAAAGCCATCAGCTGGGGCTGAATAGAAATAAGATGTTTATTTGGTGATTTAATTGCAATGTTCAATAGTACATTTGATGATTGTGTTGTTATCGTGTAATAATGAGACAAAGTTAAACATTTATTGATGTGGTCACGCTAGTGAATTCCCATTGTAAATAGTAGCTCCTATTCTCTGTCTCCATAGGATCTTTCAGACACAGTTGCATCTTGTAGCTTTATTTTTATTTTTTAACTGGCTATCTTTATGTATGGGAACAGTCATCTCCAGAGATTCATTTTCATCTCAAAAAACTTCTAAAGGTGTTAATTGCATTTTTTCAAAACTCTTATGTAATTATTTAAAATTATTCCACCGGCACTATAAATCAGAACTTTTCCCATTATATTGCTGAGGAACATTTATGACCTGTTTAGACAGTGTTGATTTATAGGTTTAGGAAACAAGAATATAGAAACCATTGCCAGGTTTTAATTTGGAAATTTCTTTAGCTATGTCTGTTTCTGCAGAAAAGAGAAACAGAAAGCTGGTAGGAGAGGTGATTGGAGAGGTATGGTCCACACTAGTGATTCACAAGAAAGAGAAGCACAAGACCTGACTTGGGGGTCCTGCTCTGAAATGAGCAATTGGCATGTCTTGTGCATGTTGTTTATACTTTCTAGGCATTATTTTTAAATGCTGGTTCTGTGTAACAGGTGCCTAACTCTGAGTGAGTTATTTAAGTTTCTAGACCTCAGTTTTCTCATCTATAAAATGTAGACTGAAAACAGAATCTTCATAGGATTATGATAAAGATTAAGTAAGCTCGCTCATCTATGCATTCAAAAACCTTTGTCAATGAAGCCTCTGCTGAGAGGCAGGCACTGTGCTGGGTGCTGAGTGAAGGTGGCAGGAGGAGGCAGGGTCGGACCTCTCTTGGTACAGGTAATAAGTGGGAATAACCCGACAACCTGGAGCGGTTGATCCGTGAGAATAAGCCCTGATGTGAACAGGTCTTCTTAATTGTCAAATAATAACAATAGCACCCCAGTTTAGATGTTGTGAAACATTGGAATGCACACATTTAGAAAACTGATCACAATATCTCTCAGATGAATATGATCCAAGAAATTTAGAGATAATAGAAATTGTGTGTGTCGAGGGAGGATGGGGAAGAGTTAATATGCTGAGATGAAGAATCAAGATTTTTTTAGAACAAAGTCTCAGCAGGCTGAAGTTCTCGATCAAAATGAAAAAAAGATCGTTAATGGGCATGAATGCAAAGCCCATACCATGGTACTAGTGTAGAGTGAAGAGCTCTAACTTAACAGCGGTTCATGTGACAATTAGTGAGGGATGATTGTAACACCAGTAGGAGCCAGTTGAGACCTAGGTGGGGGGCAGGGGCAAAGAATTCAGACTGTATTAATAGAATAATGAGGAGTTGGGCTGCTGTCCTCCTCTGGACTAGAGGGGCAGACACCTGTCCCACCATGCTCATTTCTGGGCACTCTGTTTGGAGGGGCGCAGGGGCAAGACAGAGTGGGTGGCCTTGCCTGTCCCTTACCAAATGCTGGCTGCATGCTTTAAACAAAACCAGAACCTATTTAGGACTTTAGCAGGAAGGGGCAAAACCAAACCATGAGTGGGCATGGTAGGAAGTGGGGGAGTTGTTATAGTGCAGGAGTTCCATAGCATCCACTGGTGGGATGAACTTGGTTCTTAAGTCTGCAGTTCCCAGAATCCAGGTAACGAAAGAGAAGCAAAGGTCAAACTAGCTCTTGTGCTTCCAAGGAGAAGGGTTAAAGTTGCCACTATTTATGACTAGTGGCTCCAATGAAGTCTGGGCTGCAGTCTTCCTGTGGGTCTTTCCTCCTCCTCCTCTTTCTTAGCTGCATCAGTGAAGAGCCTTTGGAGGCAAAACAAAATGAAGTGGAAGCTCCTTGGGCAACGTTATCTAGTTGCAGGATGTGCTGGTATTGGTAGCAGTTTAGAAAAACTGCTTTTCGTGCCCTTCCAGTCTTATGTCCATTCAGAAGGATTCTTTTCATTTAACAAAATTTAGCAAGAGAAATGAAAAACAGATGATTTTTTAAAACCCTGGAATAGCTGTCTACCTTTAGTAGGTACAGTTTTATTAGGGTAAGTCATTCAAGTTTACTCACAGCCATAAAATGACATTTATTATTTGTGTAATCTCTGAATCATGGTTTGTACCCAGCTTTGTTTTGTTTTTTAATTTTCGAAGAGTCTAATCATTGATTGCTGTGTACAAATGCACTTTTTGCATGTGATGAGGTCACTCAGTCATAAAATTGTCATCAAAAGATTTTAGTCCCTAAACATGGCAATATAGGGATGCTTCTCATTGAATATTCATCTTACCTATAGAGATGCTATTATTTAGCAAGGACTTAGTTACTTTTTCCTTAACACTATGTGAAATGCACCACAGGTGGAGAAAGAAGAAAGAGCACACAATTCATCTCTCAGAGCTTACAGTTTAGAGACAATATACAGAGGAGGCTGGGCAGGGTGGCTCATGCCTGTAATCCCAGCACTTTAGGAGGCCAAGGGAGGCGGATCACCTGAGGTCAGGAGTTCGAGAGCAGCCTGACAGACATGGAGAAACCCTGTCTCTACTAAAAATACAAAATTAGCCAAGCGTGGTGGCGCATGCCTATAATCGCAGTTACTTGGGAGGCTGAAACAGGAGAATTGCTTGAACCCGGGAGGCGGAGGTTGCGGTGAGCCGAGATCACGCCATTGCACTCAGCCTGGGCAACAAGAGTGAAACTCCATCTCAAAAAAAAAAAAAAAAATATGCACAGGAAACATAAATGCATCTCAGGAGGGGAGGAAGTGAGAGGGGGAGTAAGGCAAAGAAGAGAAAATAGAAAACATTCATTCGTTGGTTTATTCATTTGTTTATAAGTTCATGAAATCTTTGTTGACGAGCGGTATGTACAGGGTTATGTACAACGGCGTTTGATGAGCCAGTTCAATATGTAATGGAATGATGAAGTGACTAGCACAGAGTGTGAATGCTGTAGGAAGTCAGGGAAGTGGGAACACCCCAAATTTAGTGCCATGGTTGGGAAGATGGCTAGGTTGGTGACCTCTTCTCCTCGTGTGTATGTGCGTTCCTGTTAAAAAGGATAATTTTGCCTAACAGAGGAATACTTTTTGTTTAGACTTGGCTCCTTTTCATGACATTCAGTTTCACTGTACTATAAACAGGTCTTTAGCTGTCTTTCCCCCACTCCCCACTTAGTTCATAAGGAACAAGTAAATAAAAATTAACAAGAGCTACCTTCACTCCAGTACAGCGAGGCTGCCTTAGGAGAGAGTGCACTAAAAAGAGACCTCAGGGTTCAGGGATTGACACCTTGCTGCAGAATGGGAGTGACATGTGAAAGGTCAGTGGTAGCCTTGACTATGCCGTTTTTGTTAGAGTTCTATTTCCTCTTCTAGACATCTAAGAAGGATTAGCATACAAGTCCTTGATGTTTTAGAAGTTTGCCCCTGCTTGGATGTGAGCTCTCTTCAAGCTTTGTTCTACTTAATTGTATAATAAGATAACTATGTCTGATGTGATATTATTTAAACACTTGGTGACTGAAATATCTAACCCATGAGCCCATGCTCCATAACTTTATGTGTTCCCAATCCCTGTGTGAATGTTAGATTAGCCCTTCAAAAAATCCAGAGACATATTAGAGATCCACTGACTCAAACATCTCTGGCTTAGAAGCTTAGCAATCACAGTTGAGAGCGTGCCAGGATAGGAGTAAAGAACACCAAACTCTGCTAACTTGGAGGAAAACTATGTATGTGTGTTTGACCCAGCTGAGGTCAAGGCTGGATGAGATCATGTTAATCATGGCCATGACATGGATAAAGAAGAACGGAGACCATGCTCAAAACAGGAAGAAGGAGAAGAGGAAGAGATAAGTACATTTTTGAGATAGGAAATACAGGTGAAATTGAGAAAAAGAAGAAAAACTATTCATCTCAAAGGAAGGGAGCTGGAGCATGAATTATAATCACCCCAGCCACACCAAATCCTTCACATTCTCTGGTATTCTGACTCATGTTGTCTGCCATATGAATGTTGGCACGTGCCATTCCAGTAGCTCAGATGCCCTTCCCGGTCCTGCCTGCCCATCTCCCTACGGCAGAGCATTATCCTTTCATCTTCAGCATAACTCTTGTCTTATTCTAGAAGTTCTCTTTTCCCCCTGAGGCCAAGGTAGGAGCCCTTCTTTTCTGATGTCTGCGTATTTTACATATTTGTTAATTCAGCAAATGATCAAATGATCAAATGATGGTAAGAAAAGAAAAGAGATTTCCATTTCTTCCTTCGAGTTAGTTGCGTATTGGGAACTTGAAAAATAATCTTAAAGTCAGCCTGTTAAACCATGATGCTATTTGGGTGCAAGCTGAGCCCTCTCTGGAGCCAGGGTGGCTGGGACTACATTGAAAGCCAGCCTTTCTGGAGACAGGCTCCACCGTGAGTAACAAAACATTGAAAAAATATAGGCCGAAGATTCCATACATTAGGTCTCATGTTGGTCAACCTACAGTTCATTGTTCTTGACATTTGGGGCAGAGACCCCTCCTTAGAATATCTCAGCAGGGCCTGCCTGGCACAATGGCTCACTCCTGTAATCCCAGCACTTTGGGAGGCTAAGGCAGGAAGATCGCTTGAGCCCAGGAGTTCGAGACCAGCCTAGGCAACATACAGAGTCCCCGTCCCTACAAAAAAGAAAAATAAAAAATTAGCCAGGCCTGGTGGTTCATGCCTGTGGTCCCAGCTACTGGGGAGGCTAAGGCAGGAGGATCTTTTGAGCCCAGGAGGTTGAGGCTGCAGTGAGTCATAATTGTGCTACTGCACTCCAGTCTGGGTGACAGAGTTAGACCCTATTTGTTTAAAAAAAAAAAAAAAAAACCCAGTGGGTCCTTGAGAGCTCAGTGTTTAGCAAATCACCATACTCCTTCACCACATGCAAGTGATGAACTGGCTGGGGTATATAGCACACCACAACCTAGAGATTTAAGTGGGACTGCTATTTTGCCTCTTGTAGATGATTCTTGGTCTAGTGACCCTGGTTAAAAAACAAAACAACCAAATGTCTTCTTCCATTGTTTGGCTGAAGGATCTGCCACTGCTGAGTTAAATTTTGGAGTAAGGATCAACAGTACCTGCAGCACAAAAAAATAAGAAGTCTAAGAAACTAAAATAAGTTTTGGATTCTGTAATTTCATTATAGCAAAAGGAAGACATTGAAGGAAAAGTGGTATGTAGTAATAGTAATAATGATACATTAGGAAGCATTTTAAGTGCTTACTGTGTGCCAGCCACTGATCTGTTTTATCTCATTTAAACCTTGTGTGGGTGAAGTACTAAGATTAGTTCTTTTTTATAGATGAGGAAACTGAAGTCTATAGAAACTAGCAATTTACTAAATGTACAGCCAGAGAATAGTACCACCAGGATCAGAACCAATGGCAGTGTCTCTCCAGAGTCACCATGCTGAATTCTCTCCTTGCCTTTTATGATTAGAGACCAAATAAGCTCCACCACCCTGATGTTTCATGTTTACATCTGAGACACTGTGTATTACCAGGAGAACTCAGGCACTGAGGCTGCTGGCCTCTGCCTGGTGCTCAGTCATGTGTCAGAAGGAGATGAGAGAAGATCATCGGTGTCTGTCTGTCTGTTTCTCTTTCCAGCAGTGGAGATGGGAGTATAAGAAACTGCTTAATCAAGGAGAAGTAACTCAAAAAGAATGCATGAGCCCCTGGTCTCACTCCCTCGATGTTCCCACTCCCACATCCAGCCAGCCCAGTTGTGGGTTGTCACTGTGGATTCCTGTAAGAATCAAAGAGAACATCAGAATTTTAACTTTGTGTTATTTTAGCTTCCATTCATGCTGACTAATCGGTGACACTTGGTCACATTTATTTTCCATGGGAGTAAGACTGAACCAGCCTCTTTGTTCTTCTAGGCTTAGTTTTACCCCCAAGCCTAGTCTCCAGATTGGCATATGGGATTAGAAGCCTTGTTTTGGAGTCATTCAAGTCTCAACACCCCACTGACCGGCTTCAAGATACTGATTAAATAATTTAAGCTGGCCATGTGCAGTGACTCAACGCCTGTAATCCCGGTACTTTGGAAGGCCTATGTGGGTGAATCACCTGAGATTAGGAGTTTGAGACCAGCCTGGCCAATAGGATGAAACCCTGTCTCTACTAAAAATACAAAAATTAGCCGGGCGTGGAGGCAGGCACCTGTAGTCCCAGCTACTGGGGAGGCTGAGGCAGAAGAATCGCTTGAACCCGGAGGCAGAAGTTGCAGTGAGCCAAGATCGCACCACTGCACTCCAGCCTGCGTGACAGAGCGAGATTCCATTTCAAAATAATGATAATAATAATGTAAGCTCTTAGAGCCTCAGTTTATCTGTCTGTTAAGTGGGCGCAATAATACCTACTTCATCGGGTTGTTTGGAGGATTAAGCACTTCTATAGGAAATGCCAAATGCATCACACATTCCCATAAGTACTGCTGTATTTCTCAGCCATCTTGTTACCAGGCACCAACCCTTCCCTCATTTTCCCTTTCTTTGTCAAATCCTGTGCCAGGGTCACAGTACGTGCTTCCCAGTTTGTGATTGGTGGCTTCTTTAGAGGATTTCCTGCACCTCCCTGTTCATGAGTGGCTCTGGTCCTTGTTATCTTAGCATTGTCTCAAAGTTGCCCAAGCTCTGTAACCAGCAAATGAAGAGGGTCCCTAATGCAAGAGACTGAGCCCTGGAGGACACAGTCACATCCCAGCTCTTCCATTCACCAGCCAAAGGACCTCAGACGAGTCCCCCAACTGTGAACAACATTGGAGGGTTTGCTAGACACTGTGTACTTGCGATACATTGGATCAAATATTCACACCAGTGCTCTCAAATCAGGAGACATTAATTTAGAAGTTGACACCCCCTCAGAAAATAATAACAGAAACATCTATCTACTCTGAGGCAGATAATCATTCCCACTTTACAAATGAGGAAATGCGGATAATATAAACTTTTGTGACTCACCTACATTGCTGATGAGTAACAAATACTGGATTCAAACTCACATCTCTTCTGCTTCAAACTCCAGGTAGCCTTCTCTATGTGCAGTGGAGGTTATAGGTTCTTGTTTCATAGCTTGTCGTAAGAATGTTGACAGGGCTTTGCAGACTTCAGAGATAAGGGGGATTGCTGTTGCTGCTGTTAAAATATAAGCCCCAAGGCAGGAAGAGGTCAGGATTCACATGAGGTATAGAGAAGGGGGTAAGCAGAGAACAAAGTCAGAGGGAAGAATAAGTTAGTAGCCCAGTGCGATGGGTGAATGGATGAAAAAGGGTGTCAGAGAACAGTTAACCACAGCGCGCCCTGATTTCAAAGGTCTGGCCTGTTGGGTTGTGACATTACTTAGATGTGTTCTGACCCATCTCAAAAATTGGACCTCGCTGAATTTAATTAAGATCAATTAGACATTCCTCCTATTGTTCAAACACACAATGCCTTATTTGTTTGAAAAGAGGGAAGTTCTGTATGACCTGAAAGCTTCCTGCTTCATCTACTGCTTTTCCTCATGAAGGATGAAATGCCATTTGAAATAATAAAAAAATAAATAATTGGCCTGCAGGCTAGACTACATTTCTGTACGCATTTTCTCAAGACTTTATTGAACTGTTAATACAAAAGGGGTCTGATGTCTCTGTGAGATTACTCTTCTTCCAAATGTCCCTTGCAAGCCAATCTAAACCTTAGCTGTGGCTTCAATCTGAGATGGAAAAGGCACCCCCTATCAGTAGCAACCACCTGATGCTTAAAACTCATTTCTCCTTTCCAATATGCAACCAACAGAAGCAAGCAAGTGGTTTGGGAGGCTGGGTTGGATATTCAGAAATCTTTTTTGGTGAAAGCAGGCATGGTTGAAATAAAAGAACCAAAGTGGTTAAGGAAGAGGATGAAAAAGTCACAAGCACACAAAAACATAAATATGTTTAGAAGTCAAGTTGTTTTAGAGTCTTCATCTGACCCCCCTCAACTAAATCCACCAAGTCTTAAAGCATGTATGTGACTTACTGTATGTACTACAAGTTGTTGATGTTTCATAGGGCTTGTGACCTAGAGAATGTCCCAGTAAAGGTTTTGGGTTGTTTCCCAAAAAACATTTTTTTGGTTGTTGTTCCCTGACTCATTGTAGACATGACAGTGTTCGAGATTATTGAGCATTGAAATCCTATTTATAATTTTAATCCATATTTCTGGTGGTTCTGGTTTCATTCATTCATTCATTCATTGTAGAGATGGGGTCTCATTCTTGTTGCCCAGGCTGTGGAGTTCAGTGCAATGACTGATCAGGGCTCACTGCAACCTCAACCTCCAGGGCTCAAGCGATCCTCCTGCCTCAGCCTCCGGAGTAGCTAGGACTACAGATGCATGCCATGCCTGGCTAATTTTTAAAAATATTTTAGAGACAGGGTCTTGCTACATTGCCCTAGTTGGTCTTGAACTCCTGGCCCCAAGTGATCCTCCTCTCTCGGCCTCCTGAGTCAGTGGGATTACAGGCATGAGTCACTGCACCCAGCCCTATTTCTGGTAGTTTTACATAGGATCCTAATTGCAAGCAGAAAATACCTAGAGATTAGTCTTTTGCTAATGTAAAATATGCACTTGGTACATGATAGGTGTAAGGATACCAGTAATGATAGCTGTTGTTGTTGTCGTTGTTGTTGTTGTTGTTAAACTACAGAGGCTGGGCGCAGTGGCTCACGCCTGTAATCCCAGCACCTTGGGAGACTGAAGCAGGCGGATCACCTGAGGTGTCGGGAGTTTGAGACCAGTCTGGGCAACATGGTGAAACACTGTCTCTACTAAAAATACAAAAATTAGCCAGGCGTGGTGGCAGGTGCCTGTAATCCCAGCTATTTGGGAGGCTGAGGCAGGATAATCGCTTGAACACAGGGGGCAGAGGTTGCAGTGAGCCAAGATGCGCCATTGCACTCCAGGCTGGGTAACAAGAGCGAGACTCCATCTCAAAAAAGAAAAAAAGAAATTATAGAGAGATCTCATCCATCTTCCTCTTTGTTTAGCTGAAATGTGCAGGCGCAGAGAGGTGACGTGACTTGCCCACAATCACACTATTATTCCTGACAAAGTCATTAATAGAATCCTAAGTCATATGTAGTACTCCTGTACTATCTCAGAGTTAAACAGCCTGCTTGAGGCCACTGTGGACTAGAAAAGATGTGCTGACCGCTTCAGCGGCCTGTAGATGAGCCCCAGTACTTGGAGCTGTCTGGAAACTACATGAACCGTCAAAGACTGGAAAGTGGAGACACCCAGGGTTGCTCACCTGGATGCCTGTGTCAGATTCCATTCCTGAGTTCTTAAACACACCCTCTCTTGTCAACCTCCCTCTCCCACCCGCTCCCCACTAGAACTGGCCTTACAACCTTTTTTTCCTAGAAAAGGAGACAAACCTTGAGACTTTTATATGGTCACTCTTAAAGACAGGGTGTGAGTGTCTGTGTAATTGGTGACTATTAAGGAAAGAAAAGCAAGCCATAGCGAGCGCAGAGCCCCAGAAAATGTTTTCTGTGTAGCAGCTTCTATGCCACACAGTGTGGAAGGCAATTATCTTGGAGGGGATTCCACAGCCCTGTGCCGGCTTCCCCGGTGTAAGATTTATTGTCGGCTGGATTGGGTGTTCTTTATAAGAGCATTTACTCGGCATCTAAAGCGCTGTCAAGAGTGCTACTTCCTGAATGCTTTTGAGGTTGCAACTGCTAAGCTTCATTTTCCCGTCTTGGAGATATATTTTTGAAATGGTATGCAGGGATTTGTACAGGCCTTGTGCTTCCCATTGACACTGACAGGAGCTGCACTGTTAAACCCCAGCACGCTGCTGCAGAAATTTACCCCCTAATGCCCAGAGCCCTGATTCAGCTGGGAGTCTGGCCCACACGTGCGCGGAGGGTTCCCGTAGCAGGGGAGAGGGCCCGAGAGTGCCCTTGTTTTGTGTAAGTCCTACCAGCTAATCAGTCTCAAAGTTGACTGTTTTCTTACTGAAACAAAGGATAAGCAAGTACTCTTCTTTTGCTTTTTCTCTTCCGTTTTTTGGATCTTAGGAATGCCAGAAGAAAACTCGAACTGCGAGTCAGCCAAATATACTGCATCGTGAAACCTTAGGGACCACTGAAATGGGAACAGTGGCCCATTACTGCCAAGAAGGTGTTTTATTGAAAATGCGCCGACATGCTCTCCCCGGAGAGTGAGCAAAAGAAGGCAAGATGCCCAACAGTAATACAGGTTGTTCTCTTAGGCGAGCTAAAATATCGAGTTTGGCACTCCCCTGCTGTGAGCGAGGAGGCAATAGAATAGACGAATGTGCATTTTTACATTAAAAGTGCCATATTTCACTAGGGGTGTCCCCCTTTATCCCCCCATTTTGTTTAAATGTCTTAATTTATATATTCCAGTTAATAGTTCATTACATGTCCTTTCTCTGTCTGGCTTTAAAAGTTGTCTTTTGAATAAGTTGAAGTAGTCAAAATTTCCTAATCCTGGCAGGCTTGCCAGCAGAGGGCAGGCGTAAAGAAGGTTTTGACATGAGGGTGTGTCAACCTAGGGTCAGAGGAGGGTGGTGTTGCATGGGAGGAAGATGTGTGAGCATTGTTCTGAGGGCAGGATGGGACACGCTCCCTTTGCCTCTTTGCAGGCCTGCTGCACACCACAGATCTCTGGAAAAGCTGACTGTACTAAATAAAGGTGGTCAGTTGCCTTTATCTGATATTCAGCGATTTCTACGTAATTAAACGTTAAAAAAAATTAAAATGTAATCTCATTCCCCAAGAGCCATCTTTTCTTTCCCCTTCAGTGCCCCATTTCTGGTTATTCTTAAAAATCGAGGGTTTGCCTGTGGGTGGGCCAAAAATACTGTTACTCTTCGGGAGGGAAATAACAAATTACACTTGGTGGTGGTTGTGGCAGTGATGTTTTCCCCCTGATATCTGAAGGGTACAGCAGTTTGGGACATGCTCTACTGCCCCAAAACATGTACCTTTTCAAGAACTTTGCACACTTCAGTGTAATCTGTTCTAACCCCATGGCAGAAGCAGTCCATTAACAAATTTTACATTATGTTAAAACAGGGGATTATAGTTTTATCATAAATGAGAGAGGGTAATTTATTACTGTCAAATGCAGAGTTAGGAAAGGATGTTGTCATTTTTCTTTTCTGTCATGATTTTGTTTACCTCTGATGCTTATGAATGCTTTTAGAGTAAGGGATTTGTTTTTAGGTTGATGTTTTCCATAGCTCATCATACTTATAAGTCACCTGAATGTTGACATGTCACACTGTGTATATACAAATTAACCAGAAGCAATGGCATTATAAAATGTTGCATTACATGAAAATGCAAATGGCAATTTGGAAGATGCATTAAGGGGAATTTAAACTCCTATGGAACAGTGAGAACTCAGTATTTTCCCTTGGCCAAACTTGCAGGCACAGAAGAAAAACAACATAATTAGCTTCATTGTCAACATACGCATAACAGTGACATAAACAATATCAATATGGAGCTAACTGCCTTAGCTCCCTGTAGATGGATGATGTATTAATTTATATTTTTAAGTAAAAGCACCGCTTAAATCAAGACAGAATGGTGGTTCCTTGGAGACAAATCCCCAGATCTCAGGAATGGGGCATTGCTGTTGCAATTTAGTAACTCTAATTGGCTGCCCCATTGCCATTCTTTGGAGAAATACTTAAAGCAGTCCTCCTTCTGGGGAGGCGCGCTTCCCTGAGTAGGCCATCAGGCATGTTACTGGGCTTACATTTTGTATTCCTGTTGCTTTAGCTTTTTCTCTCCAGCAATGGAATCAGTTGGTTGAATCTCTTTAAGTTCTGTCATTTCAGAATATGTCCTGGATACTCCATTAAATTAATTGGAAAGGGGAAAGAAAATGTGTGTTGTGTTAACACAAGTGTTGTTCAGAAGAAGACAGCAAACTTGAATTAAGGTTTTGGCCTCTGATCACACAGTTGATTTTTCACCCCATGCTCGTATCCTTTCTCTAGTTATTTCCAAGCAGCTTCTGGCAAAGCAGGCCTTTCGTTGGAACTGAGGACCATGTGGGCCAGGGACCATTGCTGTATCTGTCTCACCACAGGGCCATTCATCAGTGTGTGGAATAATGTCCTGAGGAGACGCTCCTCCTGACTCTTCCTTTAATACATCTTATCTCCATTCTCAGCTCTGAATGGGCAGTAAAACCTTTCACTTTCTTCTGTGTTCAAGGCTAAGGCTCAGCAGAACCAAATATAATACATGATTTTAGTCCCAGGTGTGTTATTTGGTGGTTAGAGTTTGGTGTGGGATCATAGTAATCTGTTCTTAAGTGCACAGCCAGCTGCACAATGGACTCATTTAGCAACTGACAGGTTTCTTAATATGTGGTGTTTGAACAAGAGCTGTATCTGTTGTGGGTGTTAGGATGTGGGCATCAAAAATATTTTTAAAGTATGGTATTTAGCATTTCCTTTACTCTTCCTTAAACGTTGGCTTACCCCTCAATATCCCCTCCCCCCCCACCACAGGTATTCATTTTATATTATTATGGCTTCTCTTTTTCTATAATTATCCAGTATTTGCTTCCTCTTGGAAGCCTGTAGTATGTTTTATTTTTTTATTTTATTTTTTATTTTTTAAGACAGTTTCTTGCTCTGTTGCCTAGGCTGGAGTGCAGTGGTGCGATCACAGCTTGCTGCAGCCTTGAACTTCTGGTCTCCAAGTGATCCTGCCACCTCAGTCTCCCAAGTTGTTGGGACTATAGGCATGCACCATCACACGTGGCTAAGTGTGTGTGTGTGTGTGTGTGTGTGTGTGTGTGTGTATTTTTGGAGACGGAGTCCCACTATGTTGCCCAGGGTGGTCTCAAACCTCAAAGCAGTCTTCCTGCCTTGGCCTCCCAAAGTGCTGGGATTATGAGTATGAGCCACTGCACCTGGCCATGTTTAATTCTTGGGAGAAATCACTTTGCTTTTCTAAGCCTCAGTTTCCTCCTCTGTACAATGAGGGCTGGAATTTGTGTTCAGATTATGACAACTGCATGAGACTGTTAAAACACCCACAATCCAAAATTTTTTTGTTGGCCTTTCTTATTCAGCTTTTCTAAAATGACCTGGTGCTCACAGTGATTAATAAATGGTTTTAACGAAGTCTTCTGAGTTACTATTGGTTTTAACATTTTATATTATATTCCACTTATGGAAGTTCCAGTTCTTCCTGAATCCCAAACACAGGGCAAGTACACAGGACCACAGGAGTTTAGAATTAACCAAAGTGGCCTGGGCATATGTAGTTTATCCAGGTTTATCACTGATGGGACATTTCCTTGCCCAGAAGTAGTCTCTGAGTCACCATATCATCTGTCTGTCTGGAGACAGGGCGAGATGGGCTCCAGGTGGCTTCTAAGTTAGTATGCCAAGCCATTTCCCTCTCTCTTTTGTCACCTCCCCCTTACCCAAACCATCAGCCTTTAAATGCCACCTCCCCAGTGGGCCTTCCCAGACCCCTCCTCCTAGTGATCTCCTCCTTCTTTGTGGTCCCATGGTACTTACAGCCACCACCGTGCAATTTAGTACTTGAGTAAGCACTGCATTGCATCACTCTCTAATTATTTTGTTTAAGGCTTGTCTCCACAGCTGGGTCATGAGCGTCTGTAATGTTTTTTGTTTGCTTGTTTATTGTTTGTTTTGATGCACCTGGAGACTATTAGCTGATAAACACTGACCTGCAAAGGAGTTAGTCCACCTTCTAAAAGCATGCATGAGTTTTATGGATGCCTCATGAAGAACTTAGTTTCTAAAATAAAAACACATTGCATATTCAAAGTACATCCCAGTTTTTGTTTATAAACATTAAAACTCAATTTTAATACTTTGGGAAAAAGAAAGTCACTTAGGCGTTTTGAAATGATTCTTTCCACTTTCTCCCTGTACATTGGTTGGAGAGCACTTCCTTTATTTTTATTTCCTGCCGTTGGGGCTCTCTGCCAGCCCCTCCGGAAAGAGCACCTTTTCTCTTTAAGAGTCAGAACTCTACTGATAGTCGGGGGACTTTCTGGCAGATTTAAGGTCCTTCTACCCCGCAAAAGAGCCCTTGGTTCTCTGTTGAATATTCATGAGAGGGTGGGGTCACATTTTGTGACCTGAAAAAATCCCATTAATAAATTTGGTATCTGACACAAAAACACTTTAGGGTGAAGAGCGATCTGCGCTGTGCCCATTTAACATCTGATCATACGTTGATGGTCACTTCGCGCTTGTCTCTTTTACAGCCAGAGTAAAGAGGGAATTGTCTGTTCCCCGCTGACCCTGTTGAAATTCAGGCATTTGCTTGATTGGAAATATTACCAATATTCTTTCTGGTCTGTAGTAACCTGCATTTAATACACTTCACATCAAAATGTACTTTCAAGTAAAACTCCTGGGATTACTGGGTCAGATTTTGTTGCCTTTTTTGAAGGCAAATAGGTATTCATTGATGTCACACTATTCCTTTTCCTCTAATATTTTGAGAAAAAGAATAAAAATGTGTGTGGGGATTTTGTGTGTGTGTCTTTAAAAAATATACAGGCCAGGAAGTTTTTCTCCAAGTTTGAAGGTGGTAAATAGGTGATTTTTTAGAGTCGCCGAAATGGGCTAGATTAACCTGACGCTTAAGTCGTGTCAGTTGAGCCAACAAAGTTTAGCACATTGTTGACTTTTTAAAAAAACACCATACTCAGCGTTCAGTAGCCTGAAAGAGCAGTGACTATTTCTAATAGAGAAGGTCATCCTAAAGTGCTTATTGAGAGTAGCTTTTGTTGTTGCTATTGTTGTATAAATAAGAAAGGAATTTAAAGAATTATTTCTTAGCAAACGTGTGGCAGATGCTTTCTTCGGCAGCTGTCGTTCTAGAGGGGAAGTCGCCTGGTTCAGCGACGAGGCACGTTTGGTTGTTATTTATTTCCACCCCGCGTCGGCTTAGTTTTCCTCGGTGCGCACTGGCACACTTTGGCGAGACCGACTCTGGGAAAGAAAGGGGTGTGGGGAGGCCAAGGCTCTGGTGAAACCCCCGACGTGAAGCGAAAGTTCTCCTCCCAGGGCGGTTTTCGAGGAAAAGCGCTTTTCTGCGCTGCCTGGGAGACCTGCGTACCCTCCCGAAGCCGAACAGTTGCTCGGAGCAGTCTGCTTGGCGCCGCGAGCGCCGGGTGCCCCTCTTCGGCCTCCCGGGTTTCTCGGAAAGGTTAGGACAACTCTTTGTCAGTTTCAAAGACGAAACAAACACGCCGCCCCGCCGGCAGCCCCGGCCCCGCAGAGCCCCGGCCAGAGGGAGCGGTGCGCGCCGAGCCCGGCCGACCCAGACGTCAGCCGGAGGCGGGTCACCGGGTTAACAGCTATTAAGTGGAGTTGCTCTCCAGACAAAAGCAGGGTGGCACCCGAGCGTGATTTCACCTGCCGCGCGGAGGGGGCCGGGGCGCGCGGGCGCGGGGCGCGGGCCGCGGAGCCCATTGTGTGGGGCGCGGCGCGGCGCGGCGCGGCGCGGGGTGTTTAGAGGCGGGTTGTGATTGGTGGAGCAGGGCGGGGCGGGTGGGCGCGGCGCGGCGCGTCTTGTCAGCCCGCGAGCCGGAGCGCCCCTGCGCGCGTGCAGTCCGCCTGCACGCCGAGGCCGCCGGACCCCACGCCCGGCCCGCGCGGGCGCCCCGAGCCCGGCTCCGCGCGCCTGGCGGCTACATGGAGAGTGTCAGGTTGGTCCTTCTGATTGATCTTTGCCGGTTTCGCTCTCCTTCCCCCGGCTCCGCGGCGCCCGCTTCCTGGGGGCCTCGCTGGGGAAGGCAGGAGAGCCCGAGGGTTCTGAAGTTGAGTCTTTTAAAAAATCATCCTCATCCTCGCTGTTTACCAAGTTGGGTAGGAGTTGCGCTCTGGAAGTGGAGGCGGGGAGGGAGTGGAGGGGCAAGAAAAAGGAGCTGCAGGCCTGTGGGTCCTGGAGAGAGATACCCCCCACCCACCCCCCTTGCTCTTTGGCTCACACTCTGGCTCTCTTTTTTTAAATGTTCATGGGTGGGGTGTAGTTGAGAGTTGGAGGAAGTCCTGCTTGTGTGTTTCTCTCTCTCTCTTTTTCGTTTGCGATTCATTTTCTGCCGGTCTGGCCTTCACGCAGCCACTTTGGTGAAGCCCTCGCCATCACTCCGTTCGGGGGACGTATCTGGGGTGTGATTTCTGTCACTTTCAGAGCGTGTGAAATATACAAGGAGCCTTCCATCTCAGTGTAACCCGTGTGGATGTTTCTTTGCTTCTGATAGTTTGTTTCTATATCCGTCTAGGCTATTTTCAGCTTAGCTGTTCAAATTCGACGAGTTCACACACAGTAAAGGGGGAGGGAGAGGCACAGAGCCCCACACCGGAGCAGGCGAGCGAGCGAATGGAACACTCTGGCAGGTTGGGGATTCTAAGCCTCTGTTGCATTACTTGGCTGGTTAATTAAGTAGTGAGCGGGGTTTGGGTTTGGACGTGCAGCAGACTGAGGAATTGCCACGGGGTACTCCCAGCTGAACCGGCTCTGAATGTAGCTAACTCAACTGTCAGAACTGCATGAAAGACGGTCAGTGGAAACGGGACTTTTTTTCCCCCTCCTCCCCAAGTACGGTGATGGGAAGGAGAGGACCTTTAGGAAGTGGGTGGTAAAGTTTTAGAGCAAAGTACATATAGCCTCTTCCTCTTTGGGATTAACTCCTTCAAGTCCTGGCAGTTACAAGTAAAATATCTAGTAATTTTATATTTTTTGTCCAAACAAACCAAATGTTCTAATCAAACCAATTTTAAAATGCAAATCACCTCATTTCCATAGATTCCAGCATTCTAAAAGTGACACATTTGGGGGAAAAATTAAGCCTGATAACAGGAAATGTGAATCATACTATCAATGAGTAATCTGCTTAAGAAAAAAATAAGTTACATTTATTTTATCATTAGGAAGTCAGTGTTAAGCCAGATTTTTTAAAGTTTAAAGCAAGTGGCATTTTTATTTTAAAAGCGACCCTGTTTTGCTGTTTTTGTTTTTATATAATGAGTTTTCCAAGAGGAATGTATATATGCAATCAGAGGTGGTTTATGTGGTAAAGAGCGCAAGCTAGCATGTCACTGCCAAAGAGCTGGAACATGATCACATTAAGATTCTAGTTTAGGGTTTGATGTGTGTGTTGCTGTTACTGTTGTTTAAAAGAATACAAAGCTTCCTTGGTTATTAAGATTGACCACTAAGTAAATCAATTGAAGACAGAAGCACGTTGTCCTAATTGATGCCCTTTGCATAAATTGAGAAAAGGTCTATATCTATTTTATGTGATTCTTTGTAGCTGCCTGACACATTTCAGTGAAAAGTGTGTAAAAATGAAACCAAAATACAGACTGCCTACCCAGAGACACTGGCTGACTTACTGTAGGATGTGATAGAGCTGAACTGAAAACGCATTCGGCTGACACTTGATAATCAAAGTTGATTTATTGTTCATTAGTACTGCATTAGCCCTTTCAGGCAAGACAGTTATTTGTGTAGTTGCCTGTCAAGAGTGAGACTGCAAGCACCTGTCATTTCTAAGGCATGAGATAAGCAACCAAATATTAAGAAGATGCAAATGAAAATACATTTGACTAGGTAAAGAGGCACATAGTAATACATTTTTTCTCTTTAAAAAAATAGTATGGGTCGATACCAGCCTATAAGAAAGAAATCTATTGAGGATTATTTTTTAACCCTAAGAACGACTTATAGAAGGAAAGTAATGGGCTTTATATTCACCCGTTTGCCTTAAGAACTTTGTTTCCTGCCCAAATGTGCAGCTTGTCTGACAAAAAGTTGGTTAGTTAAGGAAATGAGAGGTATAACATGTCAATTATCTAATCCGAGTAATTTAGGTAAGGTAGGCTTTCTGTTTGTGTTGTGTTAATAAACATTTTATTAAATGAAACTTGTAAGCATGGGTTGATTACATGAAAATGTGATGGCATCATGGCTAAGCTATGATAATGTCGGCTAATAATGTCAAGTGCATTTTCTGCAACATGTATCACTCTCGATTTTTTTCCTCTTTCCCTGGAAGGGAATGATCTCATGGCATGTAATAGAAAACAACCTAAGTGTCAAAAGAAAACAAAATTAGCGAACTTTTGTCTGCAGCCATAGAAACGCGGATTAACTCATATTTTTCCAGGGATGGAATGGAAACATTCTGCATGAGGATATATAGTGTATTGTCTTCTCTGAATTTTCATTTGACAGGGATTTTAGAGGCTGTGATCTTAATTAAATCTCAACTAGCTGAAATAATGCATCTAAAGGCATGCAGTGTTGCGTAACCCTGCTCAGTTGGTAAACCATAAATCATCAGAAAGCTTATGATAGGAATGGTTGAATTTTTTTGTTGTTGTTTGTAGTTTAATGTACCTTAAAAAACAAAACCCTCACCGGCACTGCCTTGCATTTACACGTTGTCAGGACCTGTCACTTGAAAGATAAACTCTTTTATGACACTGACCAGTTCTACAACTTTTCAGCCATCCTCCACACAATTGGAAGATACAGTGAAATTAAAATCTAGATTAATTAAAAACAATGAAAGTTCAGGTTTGTCTTGGTTAATGTGGCAGAAACGTTATTTGAGTTACTATGTTTCTGAGACAATCAGGAGAGAATGTTGTGACTAGCTTCTCAGTCTGTACTAACATTTGAGTAAAATTTGAATTGGCAAAAACGAAGGTTGGAGGAATTTATTTTATTATGTGGTTTATTTGTAGATGAACATCACTAAAGAGAACCTGAAAACCATGTTCTTGGTAACTAGGCAAATATAGTGGTCAGTTAGATTCCACTTCAGGTAGTTCATCATTCCTTGATTTGCAAACAAGGGATAATGTAGCAACAGTTGATCGAGAAGGTTAGAGTAAATAAATACATAAATTGTGTCTATCTGTGTGTTACATTTTAAAATATGCATTCAGTGACAAGGAATTATTAAACAGCTTTATTAACTGTCAAGGTATAATAAATTATAACGCTTGCAAATATTAGGTTACTTTTAGTGCCTCAAATAGATAGTTTTAACTGCTGCAGTTTTTGATTTATATATATGCTTGAGTAGAAGGAACTACCTACATAAAAAAGTTGAGAATGCTGTCTTGTGATAGCTTGATTTCATGTATCTTTACACGTAACATTTCGTGTAAGACTGGAAGTTACATTGCTGATGAGCTGTAGCTCTCTTGGGGCAAAAGGGTAGCTTTATGTGTATCTGTATGGCTAGATTTGGGGATAGTCTTAACACTGTAAGCTAAATTTGTTGTTTGATAAAAGGTTTGTTTTCTTGGAAGCAGCGTATTTCTGGACTCTTGTTTTAGTCCTTTCAGAGCGTGCAATACTTCCCTCCCACCCCCACCAAGTGACATTTTGCATTCAGCCTTATTTTCTTTCATTTAAAAAAGAAAACTCAGGTATCTCTTAGCTAAACAAGCCTTTGCAGATTGTGGAGACTTGAATTATCTGAGAAGAGCTAATCTGGGCCTCTACTTTTGGATTGTAGGAATGCTCTTCATTGAGTCCCTCTTCCAACCTGTGAGTTGTTTGAGGAGAAATTAATTTCGAATGAGAAAAATGAATACTGAACACATACATTGTGCCTCATTTTCAAATCCGGTTAAAAGCAACTAATCAATGAAGATGCAGGCTAAATGTTATGGTGAGCTTTTTAGAATACCTTGGTATCATGTTTTAATTTCTAAGTTTTATCTTGCCCTTAAATCTGAAACATCATTGTTCAAATAACTGAGAACAAGGTAAATCAACAACATCAAAAAGGTCGGCTTCTGTGATTTCTCAAGGGCTTGTTATTTTGTACTTCCCAATTCTATTTGATGTCTTGACAAAACAAGATGACACAGGGGAGAATACATTAAATTTTGATTTTTTTCATCTAACCTGTTACAGTTGTGGCAGCTTAATTTCTTTTACTTTTTCCTGAAGATGGCTTTTTGTACAATTACTCTAATTGTCACACCACTTCATGAGGTGGGTCTGCACGGGTTTCCCATTTGCCTTGATTTTACTAGGCATTTTTGAACATATTTTGACCTTTAACTTATGGGAAGATTTTGGTTGGGCTTTGTCTTCATTATAAATAAATCAATGAATGGTGAGATTGTCAAAGAAGCAAGTGATGTTTTCTCATTAGAATCTCATTTGCACCCTTTAGCTTAACTGTGATGTATAAGGTGAAGGTGTTGGAAATAGGCATGAGAAACTACAATTTGAGAAAGTTGAGTTGTAATTCTTTTTAAACAGTGATTGCACCCTAAGTAAGGCCTTATAAAACTTTGGAAATGGTCTAATTTTGGCCTACCTATATGTTGAAATTCAATTATAGTCCCTTCTCCCTTTCAGTAATATGGGGAAAAAAATACATATTTGCAGTTAAGCTCTCTATGAAATTTTCTATGCTGATTAAATCATGAGAAAGCAGAGCTACAAATTTAATTCTTAGTGTTAGAAAAATCTTCTTTAGACAGAAGATAGACATTATATTTTTCTTCATTTAACAGTAACTGTTGATCTAAAACTGTATCCACAGGTTATCATTTATTTATTTTAATCATGTATGTGTCTCAGGTAGGATGGAAACAGTTGCTGTCTCTTTCATTATTTTTGAGTAATACTTCAATTTAAGAGAACTTATTTAGCCAAGGCCTCTTCCTTTTCCCTTTAAGAACTGAAGATCTGTGGATAGAATCTTTTCTGGGGTACCTTCTTGGAATAGTTCTCCCCTCCTCCCATTTGCAGCACTGA
The DNA here is from genome assembly GCF_029281585.2 of Gorilla gorilla gorilla. Lineage (NCBI taxonomy): Eukaryota > Metazoa > Chordata > Mammalia > Primates > Hominidae > Gorilla > Gorilla gorilla. The sequence goes on along the minus strand of NC_086017.1, from coordinate 80,941,942 downwards.
AACGTGATTTTTGTTGTTGTTGTTAATATAAAATGCCATTAGCATGTTTAATTCACATGCGCTAAATTGTTTTCCATCCCAGCTACAGGAGAAAGTGGTTGAAGTAGGAAAGAGAAGGCATTTTCTTGATTTAAATAATAATAATGATAGTTGGTAGGTTGAAAGAATCAGTGCTTATTGAGTGATTATTTTCATATGTAGCTTCCATTGTTTCCTGTATTTAACAATTGCTAATGGGAGAAGCGATTTAATTTATGTAAACTTTACATTTTTATGCAAATGAAGCTGATATTTATTAGAGCTAAAACAATTATACTGGCACTTAGTGGAGTAACCTTGTGTGCCTGGGAAATGTTAGAGGAGAGCAGTTGATGTTCCACTAATACCTCTGCTGTAAACAAATATGCATTTATGCCACTTTTTAGAATTTAAAGACAAAAAGAAGAGCTCAGAGAGCATTGCTGGAGATTGCTTATTAGGGTTGATAACCTGAAATAACTCCTGATTGGCAGGCGAGCCTTGGCCTTACAATTTTTTTGTGAAAGAAAGATAGCCTTTCTTGATAGAATGTAATAAACAAAATGATAAAAAATGAAATGCTAATTGCATTTTAAAGAGGTCTTTTGAAAAAAAATTTTTAATAGTTGGTTGTATTGTTACTGAGAGAACTGTTATGCTAATGACTGACTACCTAGATAATTTTGCATTAATATAATAACCATTACCTGCCTTAGTGCTTTGTACAGTATTGTGGCAAAATAGCTAAGCCTAAAGGAGTTATACAAAAAGCAGAATTCCATAATGAAACAGAATTATACTTTCCATATAAATAGCATGCTTTTTTTTTTTATTTTTTAAAGACCGAAATATTATATCAGAAGTGTGTTTTCTTTCCTGTATGATAGTTACTTGCATGGTACCTGGTTGGTTCATTTTGTTTTGTTTTTTTAATACCATGGAGAAATAGAAGCTTTCTAACTTTTCTGTTTGCCAATACATCTGTTGTATCCATTGGCTTGTTAATTATGAAAACTTGTTTTCCACAGGGGGCCAGAGGTGATGATGTTTAATTTTCTTCTATACAGGCTAGCTTGTATATGGTCATAAAAAACTTGGCTTAGTTTTTTTTTTTTTTTTTTTTTCTCCTCTATCTCTTTTAATGGAGCTATTTTCTCTGTTTGGTTTTGTTGTGACATTCTGGAGCCTTCTAATTTAATTTGTTTTGCTCCTGTTATTTGATTAACCAGGTGACACTGCCAAACCTGGTCAGTTATCACCCAAATACAGCCTGAAGGCTAGAACGGAAGTGAATTTCCTGGGACATACATGTGGTGAATGATCAGAGGGTAAAAAGAGTTTCTAAATTATTAACCGAGTTAATAAAAATGAAACAGTATTTAACATTTTTATCTTCTCTTTTTATTATTTGTATACACAGTAATTATGAGATGATACCCGATGTGCAAAATTTATGTGTATGTGTACTAGGTAGTATTTACTTATAGTTGACTGGAGTGTAAACTAAAGAGAGAAGAAAATGATAACATGTTATTTTCAGTATTTATATTGTGTCTTCTCCCCTCCCACCCAATTCCTTCAATTGTCTCCTAGATTAGAAATAAGTATTGTTTCTCTGAGTGTTTTTATTTGTTTGTTTGCTTTTTAGATTTTTCCCTTCCCATCATCTACGTTTCCCCATTGGGCGTTAAAGGAAATAATATGGCATATTATTTCAATAGTCTTTCAGCATTCAGATGGTAGAGAGTCATTTTGAAGAAAAAACCGTATCAGGCAGAATTTACACAGCAGTGTGTATGGGCTTTTAGCAGCAGTTGTTAGTGCTAACACCGTTTTCCCAGTTGCTGGTATTAAGGTAGCAGCAGGCCCATACTAGCAGAGCTGTGATGGCCCAAGCGCAGCTGTATTTCTGCCATTCCCGCAGGTTTGTGTGCACCTGGGATCGGCCACACCCAGTTGGTATCAGTCAACAGTGTATCATGCCGTGTGTTTTTTTAATTCATAATTTCCTCTTGAAACTCCACTGAGGAGTGTTAACTGTGTGCGTTTTTTTAAATTCAGTTTTGTATGCTAGCATTCTTTAAATGTCTGCCAGAAGTTTAATTTGAATTTCTGATCCCTGAAGGCAGCTAGACAGAATCATTCTAGTTCTTCATAAATTGCCTTCTATGATTCATTGTTAACTCATAAAACATACTCATTTCTATATATTCAAACAGTTAAGGTAGTTACAGTATCGGAAATTTTTTTTTTGCCTTATATTTAAATCGTCTTTTGAGAAAGAAATCAAGAATTAGCTTGAACTCCCAGTTAAGGCATGAACCCTGTAGCACAGAAAACAGCAGAAATGAATGTTGTTATCTCAAGGAGGTTAAGGTAGAAGGCATGAAATCTGGAAAAAAAAAAAAGTTTCGTTTTTACTGAATACTTTTTTTAAAGAGGGGCCCATAAATATTAGAGTGCTGTAGTTAAAAACTCACATGACTGTTTTAAATACTATTGATTTAAACCGCTGGCTAGATTTTATGAATCAAAGTGTAATTTCGAAGCTTTGGCCATATTTCTCAATGCTAAAGCACTCTCTCTTGTGTGCCTTTAGCCACTTTCCAGACATTCAACACAGGATTAAATGATAGTAGTTACAGTGATCAATAGGTTAAGACTGCTACAATCACTCTTGCCGCTAATGACCTCAGTAGTAATGGGCAATAAAGTGTGGGCTGTAATAGCCTCTCGCTGGTACTGCATGCCCTTTGATTCCTAGTATTAGTAGGGACTAGCTACATGAAAAAGTTGGACGTTGGGAATTAAGGGAGTGGATATATAGGCTATAATTCTTAACTATTTAAAGCCCTAAAAACTGTGCTCAGATTTTTTTTCTTTTTATTTCTTTTCTACCCCACCATAGTTTCTGGTCTATTTGAATATGTTTGTTAAAGCTTTTCCATAACCTCTTTTCATGATATGTTAGAACAGAAACGTTGGGGAAATCTCGGTTTTATAACATTTGTAAATGAAGCTGGAGCCCACTTTGGAGGCCCAGAGCTAACTGGCATGAAAACGTGGTTTCAGATAGTAAAAGTGAAGTTAAGGCCATCAGGATATAATAGCCCACTTCTGATTATTCAGAGACTGATCAGCCCGTTTGGAGGATTACTCAGGCCTCTTGCTTCCTTCCCTCCTTTGGCAGTGCCTGCTGCTGTAAAGCATATTATTACTCATCAGCACCTCCATCAAAATGTCCAAAAGGAAAAAGAAGGGGAGACTCAAGTTCATTATCCTGTTCCATAACTGCAAAAAAATGAATAAGTGATTATGGGAAAAGGAGATATAAGCCACTGGTTTGATGTCAGCCTTTAAAAATTGTCTGTACACGTATATGTCAGTCCTTTCCATGATTCCCCCTTTTATTATTGATAGTTAAGGGACAGTGTTGTTTCTCCTTTAAGAAGATGCTTCTAGTTTTACCTGAGTTAAGGGGAAAAAGTATTTTAGGAGACATATGTAACTTTTAAAATCAGTTTTATTGAGGGATGATTTACGTGCGCTCAAATATACTGATTTTCAGTGTCTAGTTGGAAGAGTTTTGACGATTGTATACACGTGTGTGAGCACCACCTCACTCGAGATATGGACATTTCCATCGCCCCCAAAAGTTCACCTGTGCCCCTTTCTAGTATAAGGTTTCTATAGCTCTTAAAAGCGATGACCAGGAAGTTATTTCTATCATGATTTCTGCTCTAACTCTGTTAAGTTCATGTTCATCACCAGTTTAGATTTTACACCACCCTATTCCTGTCTGTTTTCCTGTTCATCACCATCAGAAATTTGGCTCAAGAATATTTATATTGTACATCATCCAAGAAACGCAGAGGAAAAAAGAAACCTTAAACATCGTTCTTTTGTTTGCTTAATCAAACCTCCCCGTATGATGATGCAACTCTCAAGGAAAAGTAAACTTCTATTGTGATACGCTGGCTTTAGCAGCTCAAAGGATACCGATTGGCACCCAATAGATACTTAAAAATCCGAAAAGTTTCTTCTGTATGAAGACAAAGTAGACTAACTGGAATTAATTTGTAGATGGTTAGATGTTTTGATAATGTCTTCCTGGTGTTTGCCCTAAACTGAATGCGAGTTCACTGTTCCAATCATTGGTGATATTTCGTGCTACAAATTATCTTTTTAAAAGGGTAATTTATCCATTCATATACATCTGTCCCATTTTGCATATGAAAATATTCAGACATGCCCATCTGTTTTAAATTACAGTGTATCTACATCTACACTTAAAAGGCCACTGGAATAGGAAGAATTCATGGATGACCTTCCAGAGCTGGGTTAATGAAATTTTTCGAATGTTCTAACTAGTGTTTTCCAAACACACGACACTGGCCCATCAACATCCCCACACATGAAACATGCCCACAACAACAGTGGAGAACATTCGCTGTGCATGAATCTGACCTTCAGGAACCATTTTTAGTTCATCAAAATTAGTGATGCTGAGAAATCGGGACATCAGTGCATAATGACTGTGAAATTAGGAATGAGAGCTCGCTATGCAAATGACAGGACAAATCATGTGAAAAAGTCAGGATAAACTGCATATTAAGACATTATGTTACATAAAATTAATACTGCATTTCTGCCTTTTGCTTACTGCTCCCCTGAAAGATTTTTTAATTCTTTTATCTTCTGATCAGCTATTGTCTGCCGGATTTTTTTTTTTTTAAGTGGCACACAGGCAAAGTGCAAAACATGTTATTACCTTTTATTGTAATACATGAGATGACAGCATATCCTTTTTAACAAAGTATATCCTTTACTGCTTCTAGCTTCTTGCTGTCACATGTTTGATTAGAAACCAAAGAAAAGTAAGATGCTTAAATATTACGGTTAGAAGACATACAGGTTTTGTCTTTTCTTTCATTGTTTTTTCTTTCCTTATCTTTTTATTTGGGGGGTGATTTTTCATGAAATAGTCTTCTTGCATTACGGGGACTGACAAAATGGGTCTCATGTAGTCTGCAAATTAAACACAAGTGCAGTGATTATTTTGAATAGCTAAATTACATTCTAGAAAGCTTGCAGAATTCATAGCATTGTCATTAGGTATCCGCTTGAATACAATTTGTGTAACCTTGGCCAAGACAGCCTGTCATTTTAATGTCAGTGTTTTATCTGAACAAGACATCATCCTTTCAGATACAGTGTGCAGGTTCCTTGCAAAGATGCCCGTGCAGAAACGTGTTAACAGTTGCAAATATGAAATGCTATCAAGTTCATCAGTGTAGCTGTTTGTCACTGAAATGTCATGGAAAGCGGGTTTTAATGGTATTGCACATAATATGAAAGAATTGAGACATCTGTGTGCTGGGTGAATAAGGAAGAGTAAAAGGCATCATGCGAAGGGTCTGTGTTTAAGTTCGGAAGGTGTGTCCAAGGTTCCCTTCCCAGCAAGTATAAGCATTGATTGGTTGTTCTTAAAATCACTGTCCACAGAGCAAGTGGGTCATTTGGGCTCCAACTGCAAAGGTGTTGGTTACCATTTGTCTTCTCTCAAACAAAATTCAAGTTTGGGTTAACTTCCCACAGATGGTTCTGACCAAAAACTCACTCTCAATAAGCAGTTGAGAACTGTCGTATCCTAACTCCAGTTAGCGTTTATTAAGTTTGTCCTTTTTGTGTGCTTGCCAGGCTGCCTGGAACCCCCATCAGTACTGCAAGATTTTACTTTTCTTTCTTTAAGATAAACTCCATGACAGATTAAATAGGATCTGTTGCTGCATCCCCTCTGGATAAATACATGTTGCATGGGAGATTGGTCAACTCTTTAAGCAGGCTGATGGCAGTCTGCTCCTGAACCTAGGAGGCTGCGTGCTTCTGATTTCCTGGCTTCCTATTTATCCTTCATTAACGTTCTAGGTTCCCGTGTCAGTGGCTATGATGACACCTCAAGTTATCACTCCCCAGCAAATGCAGCAGATCCTCCAGCAACAAGTGCTGAGCCCTCAGCAGCTCCAGGTTCTCCTCCAGCAGCAGCAGGCCCTCATGCTTCAACAGGTAATTGTCCTTCCTCCACCTCCAGCCTGTCTCCCCCAGAACCCAGGGGCCCCCATCACTCCATTCGCAATCTCCCCTCCACCAGAGCAGCTCCTTTGCCCAGTGAAGAGTAAAGCAGCGTGGGTGGGGCAGGACACAGACCACTCCCTGAATAATCGATGTGCTTTTGCATGCCCAAAAGAGAGGAGCCCTGCCACGGTGACTAGTGTTTGGGCCTAGAGAGTACCCGATGGACTGAGATCAGGGCTGTAATTGGACTTGGTAGCAGTAAGATCTTTTAGGTTTACATGGCTTTACACTGTTCTATTTGGTAAGCCCAGAGGCTCCTAAATGGTGTGAATCAAAGCAAAATGAGGAGCACGTTGGGAGTGGGTTTAAATATGACAGCTCTTGAAGTCCCCATTTCAACTCAGAAGCTTACAGATTTTTTTTCTTTAAACATAAAGAAGCATTCTAGAGTTTGCTAATTTTAAGGTCCAGAGTTGATTTTACTTCTTCCACATACGATGTTGCTGAAATGAACTTCTGGTTGTCATTGCACTATGGGGACCTAATATTCAGACTTCACAGCCACCTGAACCAAATAGATGAGATTCGGAACTACAGCGTTGGGAGTCACTGGCCTGGGGTGGTGGGGACAGGATGCAGCGGAAGCTCCTAGGCTGTCCATGCACACACTGAATAACACTGCATAGTGCCCAGCCCTGTCATTTAGAAAGCATGCAGAAGAGATTCACCAGACTCTCTCAGCAAGGGCATTTCAGCTTTGTTGTACAATCAAAGGTCATTCTTTGCCTTATTTTAATTAGTTTGTGTAGAAAATGGTATGTTTTTCATCAGTTCATTTTGGAGATTACTTTTCAAACAATAATGCCAAGAATAGTCAGTGTGCGCTGAATTTATTGTCGAGTTTCAAACTAAAGGTCAGGCCATTACAGATAAAAGGATGCTATTTTTCAAATCACAGTTTGTGTATGGCACCAAAAGGGACAGTGGATTGGCGCTACCCTCTGTTACTTACCGTCCTCTCTTTCCTTTGTAGCAGCAGCTTCAAGAGTTTTATAAAAAACAACAGGAACAGTTGCAGCTTCAACTTTTACAACAACAACATGCTGGAAAACAGCCTAAAGAGGTACCGACAATACATATTTTACTTTCAAACCACAGCTCCCAGAGGACTATCTAGTGGCTATTAAACTGTCATTCATCTTTTAAATGATTGCACAACTGAGCTGACTCTATCGGTTCTCAGCTTTCAGACTGAGAATTATTGTCCTGTTTTCACTCAGATTTTTCTGGGTTCCATTTGCTTGCTGCCACATATTTTATAACACCACTGCACGTGTACCTGTGTGAGGAGCAGGAAGAGGCATCGTTGACAGAGTCTTCAGGTTACTTTTTGCAACCTGGTAACAACTGAGGGCCAGGATGGAGCTGGGAGAAGTGAAGTGCTTTCAGGAAAATTTTACTTGGATGCACACTTAATTTTTTTTTTTTTTCCCCAGCTCACAGAGCTTGGGTGTGTGGTGATGGCCTTTTCCATTGGAAGAATAACCCCTTGTGAATTTGGATAAACAAACAAAAATGTTAGAACAAGATTAAACATCCACATCTTTTGTTTAACTTCTTCCTGCAAGTTGTACATAATGTAATTGCTAAAGGCATGTGCCAGAGAGCATGAGTTGAAGTTAGAGAAGACTCCAGCTTGGGTTGTGTTTTCTTGAGCAGGAGGGAAAAAAGTATATCATAATAGCTTCTATATGCACCACGCTTGGTAGTGTCCATAACTTATCACATTATGCCACACCATGAAGGTTGACAGCATTCGTCCCATAAATGATAAGGCTTTTCTTTCCAGGGAGTTACCAGTTCACCTTCTATTCAGTTGTGCGTGGGTGAGACTCAGTTGTGGGAGTATCCGTGTGCATGTGTGCGTTATTATGACATCTTTCTACCCATTCCAGAGTTATCCAATTTAACTTGCCTCCTCATATTTTTACAGTGGACTGAAAATTCTATTTGTTTAAGTGTTCTCCTTGGGATGACACAATTTATAATTCTATATACAGCACCTCGTCCACTTTAACAGTTTCTTCACCAGCCCCAAGCAGGTGGCCACTTTTGTTCTTTTGCAGGGAGTCTTACCAGGTGACTTGACGTCCCTGTCCCCCACCTAAGTGAGGATGCTGGGCTGTGCTAATTTTACACCCTGGGAGTGACCCAGACATTCTCCCTTTGCTGCCTCCTCCCTTGACACAAATTGGGGACGTTTTCCATGTCCTGCCAAGTTTTCACCCTGGAGTCCTGTTGAGCAGCCGGATGTAAACCCCTGCAGAGTAGGGGCAGTTTTGGGGTGAAGGGGAGGAGGTGTTTTAATGAAAATGCTGACACAACCTTAAGTACAGTGGCGCTCTACCGGGTGCTGCTATAATAAAAAAGGGAACAGATTAAAAAGTGTCTAAAATGTAAATCTAAAGGACTAACAGTAATTAAAATGGAAATGGCACAGGGAGGGAAGGCATGTAATTGTGAGATATCACTGTGCAGAAGGCTCTCAGCTTTGTTTTGCTGGCTGTTTTTCTAATTCAGCAGGGCTTACTCATCAGTGGCAGTTCAATGCGCGTTAATGACTCTGGGATTGCAGGCATCACTCTGGACAAAGAAATGATTATTGTGCGGTCAAAAGAAGTTCAAAGACAAGAAGGGAATTTCAGTTTTTTCCTTAGAGATCCACATTCAAGAGCATATAAATTAAGCCAAATGTTAAAAACCACAGTCTGAAAGCTGACTTCAAAGTCACAACTCTCTAATTAATGAACTGCGAGCTTCAGTTTGGACAAGTTGTGGTTTGATGCGCCCATAAATCAACATGACAGGCCTGTTTCACAGTCTCAGACAGTGCTTGTCATTGAGTCACATCAGATGTAAACACAGCAGAAAAAAGAAGGGGTATGAAGGAGGTGCAATTGATCAACAGAATTGGTAAAAACCCACTTTTGAAGCACATTATGCATGATCACAGGAAATGGTTACAGCCTCAAGAGGTTTCCCCTTCTGCTGTTGCTTTTTTGAATCAGATTGCTAACAGCCTTCAAAAGGGAGAATAAGAATTATGGAGTTTCTCCCCTGTGGCTTGCAGGCAATAACCCCCTGTTGTTATTTTGTGCTTCTTTCTTTTCAAAGGCATCAAAATTTAGTTTTTTAAAGATCTTTAACTCTATATTTGAAGACAAACAAAAAAGGGCTGCCACTGTCATTCTTATCAGTTACCAGGGATTGTGTTTTTCCTTTCTGTTGCCACTTCTTATTAACCTCTTATTTGGTCTGTGAGACATAGTTTGGAATGCACGTCTGCATGCTGGGAGAACATGAAAGTTCAGATGAGCTCAGAGGGCAGATAAAGAAATGTGAAGGGGAAAGTTACATAGCAGAAAGAAGGATAAAAGTTACCTCTCCCAAATTGCTGTTGTCAGAAAGGAAAGCATCTCAGAGCACAAAGATGATAGTGGTCCCTGAGTTTGGGAAGGGAGTGGCAGGGGGTGGGGAGTGTAGGGGAGAAGGAGAACACTTTGTGTCTAAACAAGGAGAAAGCAAGACATTGTAGGAACATTCTTGCATCTCCAGGTCGCTAGGTTTGCTGTGGTCCATGCTTTGTCATCCACTTCCTAGGCAAAGGTGACCCAGGAGATAGGTTGCTTTGAATATCCTTTGAGGTAGGCAGACCAGTGGATGGATCTCCTTGGATTCATGGTGCCAGTGGATTTGTCTGAGACCCAGGGTAACAATGGTTAGGAGATCTGTAGTTTCCTGAGGTAGGGACCAGTCTCCTGGAATTATCATGCAGGTGGTGGTCCCTTTGTGCTAAAATGAGATGGAGTCACACGGTAGCATTTTCATGATGTGGACTGGTGGTTATGATTTTAACAAGGTTTGAACTTGGATGCTGACAGATGGAACAAGTATGTTAATTTACTGAGTCCCCAGTCATTAGCGGCTCATAATTTTATATTGTCAGGCTCCCCCCACCCCCTTTTTTTCCTGTTTTGATTACCTCTGCAATAAGACACCTGATCTTTGGCCAGAACGATGTACCTTTGCTCTTTTTTTTTTTTTCCTTCCCTCCTAAAGTTGCCTTGAGATGTTTCCTTGGGAAAGTTTGGCTCCATATTGGGTTGGACCAAGACAGGACCTTCCTTAAGAAGATACGTGCTCTCTTAGGTAGGGGAGGAAGAGAGGATGTAGGCCCAATACAGCTATTGAAGTGACTGCTCATGAATATTGGACAGAAGTGGTGAGGAAAATAGACAGCAGAATTCATTTTAAATCGAGCTACAAAAAAAGATTCCATCCTGTGCGGGTGAGGTAGGCTAAGTTGATTGTTTTAAAAGGGCCGTTTGTCCCGGGCAGTTATGACAGTTTATGTTAGGCAGTAGGGAGTAGCCGAAGAAAGGAAAACAGACCTTTGACTGCAGCTCTAGGGAGGGGATCCGAAACTCGAGGTTTATCAGGGCATTTTAGCATTTTAACACTGACTACTGACCTGCCGAGGGGACTGCACGGAGACCTTTTTTGTATGCATTCAATTGTGAGAAGTAAACAAATGGACCCGTATCCTGTGTTTGGTAACTGGGTGGGGAGCGCAGTTTGGCAACCAGTGTTGCTTTTAAATTCTTTCTTTGGACAATGGGCCTTGTATACTTTTATATCCTGGCTTTTCAAACGTAGACAGCTTTCATGAGCTTTTCCTAGGGATGGCCACAGAGACAACAGAAAAGGCATCAGTCATTTTACATAAATACAAAATTTTTAAACATTTCATTTACAGTAAGGCAGGAAACACCCTCCCCCACCTCCAGCTGTACCCCCCCCATTATATTCTGCTTTCAGAAAAGCTAATTCCCTGATCTTCTATTGTGTCAATGTTGTTTTTTTCTCTTCCCTTTTTTTTGTAATGTTGTGAGTTAATATCTGTTGAAGAAGTGAAAAAATCGTTTTGACATGAATATAACTATCATTGGGTTTTACATTAATGTGATAACTTGGGAAGGGGTGAAAACAATTGGATCATTTTATGCATGCTGTTCTTAAAATGAAAACACTGGCTTTTCATTTAAATTTATTTAAATTTTTGTTGTTAGTGGTATAGAATTTGTTTTTTGGAGTGAAACTCAATTAACTTTCTCAGTGGCATGGTAGTAAGTCTGAAATTGGTTGCTAATATGAGAATGATGGTTTTTACTGGAAAATAAACTACATGAAGACCGAAAGGAAACCACCATTTTTCTCTTTCTTTGAACTTTGCATCAGAAGGTCTTGATATATATACCATTTTATGGATGTATCAGATCAAGGTCATGTGTTAGGTTAAGTGAATGCAGTTGTTTGTAAAGTATAGTTATTAGCCAGAACATGTAAGCTCTGAAAGGGCTTGGATAGTCCTTTTAGTTGTAAAAGTCTCTCTGATCTTTTGAATCATACTCAGAATTAGGAACACTGATCTTGTTCTTTTCTTGAAGAAACTTTTCTTTTTTTTTGCTACAGTTTGGGAAGGGTTAATTTTCCTTTTATAATTGTTAGCCATAATGTGGCTAAGACCTCCACCTCGATACGATTCCTAGCAGATTAAGGATATTAGATAATTTCCTTCTATTTATTGTACTACTGCACTGTATTATCTTTCTATCACTCAGATAATTACTGAGGAAATCTACATTAATTTTTTTGGCTGAAGCAAGACCTGCTAAACACAGGAATGATGTATTGATGTTTTACACAACAAAAGTTTTCCTCCTGTCATTGTCCAATCAACAAAAAGATATTTATCATATCGTAAAGCCCCTTCTTTTCAAGAACAAAGCAGATGGGGGAAGCAGGACAAGCCACCAGACCTGGGAGTTTCTGAGACTAAAGCCATGTTAAGGCATCTGAAGCTTAGACTGTCGTTCATATTAAACTCACAGTCGAGTACGATGTTGTTTGCTAAATTATGAATGTGTGTAATTAAAATCTAGTGGCTGTTTCTATGAAAGATTTACAATGTTATTTCATCGTTTGTCATGGCTAATTAACAATATTAGATGAAGTTTTTCTTCTTCAAAGGTCTGATTTTTTCTCATTTATTTATGTCAGAAGTGATAAACAGAGTAGTTAAAAGCTTCTGCCGGTGCAGGCAGGGAGGGAGGCAACTTGTTCTTTTACACCTCAAAGGTTCGGGGTTCAGACCCCTTCAGACTAGAGTGATGCAGTCGTCTCTCTAGTGTGCATAATTAAAAATTTCAAAGTCTAAAAGTTTACATCTTGATGACAAAACTCAGGCCTTTCAAACTGGGGGGAAAGCTGGCTTGATGGACGAATTATGTGTTTATGGGAGCGGGCAGTAGAAAGACAACACGCTCACCTCCCCACCCCTCCTCAGAGGAGGTATGTTTTGTCCCTTTTAAACCTTGACACGGAGCCCTCCACTGAGCTCCAGTGACCATTCTCAGCATTTGATGATGATGGTGAGTTTTGAAGTGTCCATACTTTTAACCTTCCTTGGGAAGTGGCCATCTCATTTTTTCTTCCTGATTTCTTACAGCAACAGCAGGTGGCTACCCAGCAGTTGGCTTTTCAGCAGCAGCTTTTACAGATGCAGCAGTTACAGCAGCAGCACCTCCTGTCTTTGCAGCGCCAAGGCCTTCTGACAATTCAGCCCGGGCAGCCTGCCCTTCCCCTTCAACCTCTTGCTCAAGGTATGCGTTGATTATACAGAAGGCATAGCTCTGTGAAGACTTTGGGTGGAGGTGGTGGGTTGTCTCTTGGTATATTTGTTAAGGACATTGTCCATCAAAACATGCACATAGATTCTTTTAAGAAAAGTGGAGTGGGATAATGATGGACCCATGTAGAGGGTGAAATGCTTGTTGATGCCAAAATGAAGTCTCAGGGTGGTCTGAAGGCTTAGCTGTAACAGAGCAATCCCACTGTTAGACACTCTTGGAGTAAGGGAATGAGGCACTACTTTTCACTTACTGAGCATTTTAATGGACTCTTGCAGTGTTTCTATTTGGAACCACACAGGAATTTTCCTGAGGGCTTTTATTATTCATTTAAGACATTTTATGCCATGTAACATGTGCTATTTTAAATCTTAGTAATGCTTTATAAATGCCATGTTTTCATATCTAGGGATAAATTCAGGTTTATTTTTCTGTAAACGATAGTAATCAACCACTTTCTCTTATAAAAAAGGAAACTTTGTTTAGTTTCCTTTTTTTTTCTTTTTGCATTCATCTGTTGATTTTTGAGCAAATTAGTTCTACACTCATCAGAACAGGTACCACTTCCATCTCCAGTTCCTCAACAACTGAGATCACTTGAAAAGTAAGATTTTATACATTTAGTAAATTTCTTTTACAAAGCCCACTGACATTTTATCCCAAGGGTGATGGACATCAGAAACAAATGGGAACTCTAGGTGTTTTTAGGACATCCTCTTGGTTTAAGCAACTCTGACTTTCACATATGTAATGTGAAAGCAGATGGATTATTCAGAACTAGAAAGGAAGGTGGGAGGGAAGGAGGAAGGGATGTCAAGAGGGAGGGAGGGCGGACAGGCAGGAAGGAAGGAAAGAGAAAGTAGAAAGTGCCATGCCTGTGTTTTGAAACACAATTCCTCCATCTATGCGTGGTAGGGCAGATTTGAGTTGCCTCCTCAAGGGCAGCAGTTCTTTGAACTCTAGTAGATTTGGATGTTGGTTTATATGTACCTTAAAGGCTGATAGCTAAAGCCACTGGTGTCTTGGATTCAGTTGCCTTCTAAAGAAGGTTAAAAATGTGGAAACTCCTTCGTGTTGCTTAAAGCATGGCCATTTGTTTGGTAACTTTTGGTGTCAAGTGAAGTCAGGGAAGCATGTCTGCATTTGAATCTTTTCCCTTGAGTCCACCACACCCAACTTCTGTCCCTTATGAGGCTGATTTTGTTTTTAATATCGAGACCAGGGCTTTTTCCTCTTAACTTCTCTCTTGCCCCTCCACTCCTTTCTGCCATGACTGCTCAGCTGCTTGATACATACTCAGCATCTCCATTGTCAAAATAGAAGATGTCATAACTGAGCAATACAAGGAGAAAAGAAAGAATATACATATGTACATCAGTTAATGCATTTTTGTGCTTGCAGAATGTCATAGCGTGTGTTAATTACACCTTTGGGTTTATTATTGTTGGAAATATGGCAGGCTGTTCTGACACACCTACCAGACTTGAGCTCCAACCTCTCTCATCTTTTCCTACCACTCCTGTCCTATTAAGTTTGCTCACTAAGGTTCATTGTTACAGTACATCAGTTAAGCTGTCCAAAAGAGGGCAATTGGGCAGTGACAAGAGAAGCTCATGTGTAATGTGAAAGAAATGAATGTGGTGATGCATGAAGTGTAATCTCTGCAGTAACATATCAGAGACACTGGTAGGTAATTCACTAGTTATGGCATTGATTGATAGGGTTAGCAGTCTGCTATAACGATTAGCCCCTGCAACATTAGGAAGAAGCATATTTGAAATCTAAGGGGTGCCTCTATGTGTGCCCGAGATGGCATAAATGTAAATATAAATATTTCTGGTGTCAGGTTCTTGCAGTAAAGTGAACTACCAGTGTTGATTCCATCTCTCTGAATCAGGAGGTTGGTTTTGTCCCGCCACTCCCTCACCCAAAGTGGCTAGAGAATTCAGTCATGTTGGACTAGAACACAATATTTTTTTTATCAGAGAGATGATGGCTTAAAACTGATGTCATTATGAGGTTTAAATCAACTTTCTGCTTGCTTGAACATGGTCACCTGGGTATGGATGTACAAGGACAAAAAAAGGTTGATCAACTCTGTTTGTCTTTGAGCCAGTGATACCTGGGGTTGTAAAGTTGAGTTCCATGAACAGTAATCTGTCATCTGTCCCCACAACATACATTTTTTAAACCTGTGCCTGCATTTTCTTTTATAATGAAGGGGCCAGTTGTCCTGGAAAAAGAAATGTTGCAAGGCATGGGGGTTATCTGTTAAAAATACTGGTAATGCCCACTTCATAATGAAATCATCAAGATTGTTTTACGTACCTGTTCATGGCCTTGCCGAGTTAACCTTAAACATGTAAATGTCAAGTATAGGAATAGATAGAGAATTAATATTTTGAAGGCCTTTTTTTCCCTGAAGGTTTTATAATAGGAAATGGAGGGATATTTTCTGTTGTTTTTAAGGTTATTGTAGGGTCTTCTCTCTGTTTTACATAATTAGCCTATCTACTTTTCACCCTGGTCTCTTTAATCATCTCATCCTCCCTAGCACCAGTAATTTCATGTAGAAATATTCTTTCAGTCTTATTCTGACCTTTTAATTTTTAAAATGTAAACTCTAGGTAGCAGAAAATTACATGCTTGGTTATGTACCTGCTAATGGATTTGTTTAACTTCGTACTATTATTCTTAGTCTACCATTTTGGAAGAAATACATACTTTCTGGAAATTTGTTATCCATTTAGTCTGATGAGTGACTGGGTTACCTTTTATCTGTCTAACATGAGATCTTAGCTGTCAAATAACAACACCCTTTGGTAGGTAGCACTCATTGAACTAACAGTTTAACATCACTAACGATATATGGCATTGATGGAGGAAAGCGATTTGACTGCTTCTTTGTTAAGTGTGATGAGAATGTTCTTAAAAGTAATTATCACATTGCAGTTTGACCCAGAAGTATCGCTGTTGTCACTTAATGAGTTACTATTTTTATTTACCATTTTTCTCTATGGGTAATGGAACTGATTTGCCAGCCCATTGGAATAGATGGAGAGTAGAGTAACATTAATGCACCCTGTAGGTATAACAAGTGGTAAATACATTTGTCTGTCTTTATTTGCTGGATAAACAGCTTACTTTTAAAACAGCATCAAAGTTCTGCTTTTCTTCGAGAGAAAGCGGGAGTTAACACAGTTGTTAGGACCCTGTCCTAGTCTTCCCACCTCCCATGCAGCTGACCCAGAAATCATTTAGTTTGAGTTGAGAAATAGGTGGCTTGTTCTTTTCATGTGTTTACTCTCTAGAAAATAAAAATAGGTGTTGACTTGTGTGGTTTTGTATCAGTATGCCATCATCAACAGACAAGCCTATTAACTATTGTTTCCATTGAGTAAACAGTGATCTGAAGGTCACCCATGTTCACAGGTAATTGTTGGTGTGCAGACAACAGTAGCGGGCCTGCTAGCTACAAACTCATCCCACCTGTCACTTCGAAAGGTGTTGGAAAATAATAGTCCAGATGCAGCAAAACCGGACATGGGGTTGTGGAGTGACCTTTCCCCTTTGTTTAATTTGCCTCTGAGGTTTAACTTCAGGGGACAAGTAATAATTGAATATGCCTAATAAGTAAATGCTCATTTGGGACAAAATCCATCAAAATATAATTGGCATTTGATTTTTATGAAGGGAGAAGAAAACCGACTTGTCTGTCGAGGATGCCTCCTAAGAATATCTGACCACTTAATGTATCATTTGAAGCCTCCTTTATAATATATATTAATTGCAAATGCTTGAGCATTTGAACATTTTCGTGGAGAACCGTTAGGAGAGACCAACTGTTTTTGTTAACGCTCCTCTCAGAAAGGCGGGGAAGGTTATTGGTCTGCTGTGCAATAATTTACTCCTCTTTGATATGCAAACGATCCACGGTGAATATAAAAAAATCCTATCAGACTCATTTCACAGTTCTTAACCACTCGGATTCTCTGGAGTCCATCGCCTCATTAGACCAGTGCTCTCCAATGCTAGCATAATTAAAATCTTTAACAGTTTAGCAAAGTAAAGATGTTTGGCTGATCACGTTGAGATGATTATCTATCCATTGTATTCTAAATGACAAAAATAAATTAAATTTAGACCTTGGCATTTTTTATTATGTGTTTCAAATGAATATAATGCACACAGCCTTCTTTTTTAATTCGATACCTCAGGTTTGGTAAGAAACATGCCTGTTTCAGCTGCTGCTATATAGTCAGAAAATGGCAGGCTTTCTGGGATAGCTATGTTACACTTGATTGAAACAATGAACTGCAATCCAGACGTCCACTTCTAATGTGGTATTGCCTTAGGATGTGCAGGGTTTATGTTTTCTTTTCAGTGTTCCTCCAAAGGAAGTTATGTTGCTTGTTGTCGTTGTTGTCGTTTTTGTTAGTTGTCATCTAGAATATCTTTATTCTGTGCATGTGTGGGCTAGAATATGCATTGAGGTGGGATTTGGAAACCTGGGCTACAGAGGCATGCCAGCAGGATAAAGACGAAGAGGTCCACAATAGTGAGATTGGCATACTGATTGTATCTCTTCTTGGGGGAAAATACTGGATTCACTCCTTAAAACCCATGTCCATTTAGATCCCCTTTAAGAAAACAAGAGAACTTCATTACTGTAAGTTTATTTTACGTTTACGTTCTATTCTGCAATGGTTCATTACCATTGATCTAAGAAATGACAGTAATAATAGTGTTACTTGTATAAAAAGTTACACAGTTTTTCAGTAGACACATCCATCAATTAAGCATGTGGTACTAGAAACCAAAATTAATGAGGAAGATAGGTGTGTTAATGAAATAATCATAGTATAATCAATTTGACTGTTAAAAGTTGAAAAGCATTTCAGGAAGACGATATGAATTCATAATTTATGTCTAAAAGTGATTAATAAAAACTATATTTAATAACAAAGCTATTTGTCATCATTTAAGACTTAAGCACAAAAATTATTCATTTTGTAGTTCATGTTGTCATAATAGTATAGTTGAACAAATTTATTTTGAGCCCTTCTTTGTGTCTAAAACTAAGGTAACATCTATCTACTTTTCATCAAAATTGAGAAATAACACTTCGGATGGTTAGAGGCATACTGTTGTGGCAAAGTAACTGTGTTTTGAATCATTTTCACCTGAGTCTTTTATGTGCGATGAGGGCAACTTCCACTCAGTTGCTCGGTAGGAGGACACACTTTTTACTACCGCATCTGCCGTAGTTGGGAGGGGAAAAAAAACTGCACACACCGAAAAACCCCCCTAACACTAGGCTTTGTTTACTGACTCTTTGATTTAATTACTGTTTGAAGAGGACGGAATTAGCTGTTAATTGATTTAATTATCCAATTTGTTTGTTTCAGGCATGATTCCAACAGAACTGCAGCAGCTCTGGAAAGAAGTGACAAGTGCTCATACTGCAGAAGAAACCACAGGCAACAATCACAGCAGTCTGGATCTGACCACGACATGTGTCTCCTCCTCTGCACCTTCCAAGACCTCCTTAATAATGAACCCACATGCCTCTACCAATGGACAGCTCTCAGTCCACACTCCCAAAAGGGAAAGGTAGGAACCAGCCACTGAGATGGGTCCAAAACTGCCTTTAACATGAGAGGGGTGGGTGGCCCTGCCTTGCCATATCTCAGTGATCCCTAATTGGATCCATGTGACTTGAATGTGCATATAATTACTGAGGAATGTATTCATATGGTTTGGGTGTGAAGCATCTAATTATTTTCACCTTTTCAACATGGAATTAGCACTTATGTAGATCTACTCTCAGCTTAGGAACCCGGGCAGAAGTCGTGTAGTTTCTCATTGGATGGGTTGGATTTCCAGGCTTCCAGGCCTACTCCTTCTGCCAAGTGCTCACTCCGTACAAGCTGAATTCCTTGGCTGGAAGCGCCTTCTAAGGGAATAGTAGTGTCTGCTGTGGGCAATTTTGAATTATGGTTTGAGAAAACATAGAACTTATGTTACTCTACATTGCTCCCCTTGAAGGCTGGGCGCCCATGTTTTTCATCATTGTGCCCTGGAGCACATGGTCTTTCCCGTATGTATTCTGAGTGAAGGTTTGGAGGATGGAGAGACAGAAGAGGTAGTGGTGGTGGTGGCTGGTGGAGGTGGGGGAATCTGTTGTATATACTCACATAAACAGACACAGCACACTTTCTCTTCATTGTGGGATATAGTGTAGTATTGTCTCAGCAGCTGTATTCCTATTTAGAAGTTAAGACATTTTATTTTTGAATTGCCCTGGGCTTTACATGAATGTTACTTGAAGCTGAGCTTGTTTTAGAGATCCAGAATATGTCATGAGAGCATGCAGTTCTAAGAAAATAAAGCTGTTAATTCATGTTATTGTATTCTTAGTACCCAGAAGCATTAATACCACTGTTTAAGTGCTTTTCAAGAATAGAAAATACAATGCCCCTAAAATTGAAAACTTTTTGTTTGCTATTCCTAAACTGTTTTCTATATATTTCATAGGCCGAGCTTCCACACACAGAAGTAAAGAAACCATAAAAGTAGTATGTGACAGTAAATGCCATTTCTCTCAGGAGAAAGCAAATTCTGTATTTTGTTTTTTAATAAAAATGGCTCAGTGAAAAAAACATTTAATTATATATTTCAGTTATGCAATTACAAATGTAATTTCATATATTTCTCAAAATATTGAGTATTTAAGAAGCCTACTGTTTAATTAGATGTATATCTTTATACCAGAAAAATATTATCTGAACACACACACACACACACGTACACACACACACAGATACACACACACACACACATAGATACACACACACACACACCATGTTCAAGTGTAAAACCATGAGTGGTTACCAGAGTTGAGGATAATACATATGTTTTAACTAAAATTTTCAACTATCCTTCCAAGATCATTTTGGAATTTCTGAGGCAGACACCGAAGAACTAAAAGATGCATTAAGCATGTTGGTTTGGAAGAGTTTGAAGAATAGATAGAGGAATAGAATGGTGGACACTGAGAATCTTTGGAGCCGTTGGGTGAAATGTGGCTTCTGTTGTTTCTGGCGAGGATAGATATGTATGTCTGGAAGCCAATCTTAGCTCTTGCTTTACAATCTCTTATAATGTCTTCTTTTTTTTTTTTTTTCAAGAAAGAAAACCTTAGAGAGCATTAAAGAAAAGGTTCTAGGCTGTTGTCCTTTGCTATACTTGGTTTTGATGTCCTAAGGTTGATGCGTCCATTTGCTGTAGAGCGATTGAATTACATCTTTATCCATAGGCAGAGCAGGAGGCCATACACTGAAAAACGCCGACTGATGCACTTAAGGTATTTGTTGCAATCTCATCGGCTGTTGTGGAGCCTGCACAGATTTCCTGTGACATAGAAAACTCTTCTTGTTTAGATGCGCTGTGCTCAGTTTCATTTTCTAAAAGGTTATGTATCTGCAGTCAGGTGATAGATTAGCAAGGAGGCAAGTGGGAGAAGAATAGCCCTTTTCATGTCTTAAGGCACATTTGAAAGTAAGTGGATCTGAGAGACAGTCTAATTCTGGGAGACTAAGTTTGTTTGAATTTTTTTTATGGTCCTTATTTGTCTGCACAAAAGTTGTGCTTAATCTTCATCATACTACACACCAGAATTAGAATATGGATCAGAAAAGAATTCAGATTCCAATGAGCCTTAATCTGGATGTAAAAGCAGGCTGAGTTTTCCAATTGTACATGCAAAAAAGAAGCAACTATGAAATTATATGCCACTACTTAATCTCTTGAATCTCTCAGTTTATATTATCTAGTAGGTTCCTAAACGTGGCTGGATTAAAAGAAAATTCCAGTCAGCACATTTTAACTGAATGTAGCTATCAAGACAAATGAGCACCTTCAGTTAAAGATAGTTCAGTTTAAGCTTGTAGAATTGATAATTAAGAAATCAATTAGGCCTGGTACAGTGGTTCATGCCTGTAATCTCAGCATTTTGTGAGGCCGAGGCAGGAGGATTGCTTGAGGCCAGGAGTTCAAGACTAGCCTGGACAACATAGAGGGACCCCAATTTCTATTAAACTTTTTTTTTTTTTAAATTAGCCTGCCATGGTGGCATGCACCTGAAGTCCCAGTTACTTGAGAGGCTGAGGTGGGAGGATCATTTGAGCCCAAGAGTTTGAGGCTGCAGTGAGCCTTGATCACACCATTGCACTCCAGCCTGGGCAACAAAGCAAGATCCTGTCTCTTAATTAAAAAAACAAAAAAGCAATTATTAGTTAGCCAGCTTCGTATACATATAAATACTTCAAATGCATATTATGTAGCATTACCTTATTAGGCTTAATTTAAAAATCACGTGTGATAACCAGTTAAATACCAAAACAAAGCTGTCACTATAAAGGTATGGTCTCACTGTACACTGATCTGCCAGTTGTCTCAGGAGTTTCTTGTCACTGCCTTGGATAAGTTTTCTCTCTTACTCATCAATGCATTTGTGAAATATGTGTCCTTCCAAGCTCTTCTTTGATTTCTGTGTAATATTCTTTCCCCTCCATTCTGATGGGCAAGGAAAGAGTCTCTGCCACACTGAATAACCATCTGACCCCATGACCTTGATCGTGGGTTAGCAGCTTTAAGATTTCTTTCTGACATGATCTGGGGTTGCTCGATGGGAAAATGTGTTGGAAAAAGGTAGTGTTGTGAGAGTTACTGTTGTTTTCAAAGTAGTGAGATGGCTAATGATCTCAACTGAGTTGCATATGTATTTCCATGCCATTTGGAAAACTCCTTCTCCCCCACTCTTGCCCCCGTGCATTTTGCTGGCTCCTGTGAGCAGCCACTGCAGTAGCAGCAGCTCTGGGGTTTGGTGAGCTGCAATCTGTTAAGGAGATAAATAATGTGCTTGGCACGACACTCCTACTCTCCTCTTTAATTTGTCTTACACAAGGAAAATTATAATTAAATCATTCAGGGTAAACCCTTGAGTGTAGAGAAGGGAAAAAACACACTTCGGTAAAGATTGCCAATAGAAACCCACTTCCCTGTTGCGCAGGGTAGAGACATTTATCAATATTCAGCACTATTACGGGGAGGAGCGGCCCATGTGATTTGTGAGGCGGATGCCAGCGTTCAAATCAAGGCTTGTTAAGATCCTGTCCCTGTGTAATCATGGACATTCAGCATCATTAGAATTCAGTACTGGCACCGTGCTTCGTGCTTTGATTTTCTCCGGCAATTTAATAATGTTTATTGTGCTGATTGTATATAAATTCATTGGTGCAATAAACATGCCTGTGTTGTCAGTGCCTGAGAAAAGTGTGGTGGGGGTCAAGTTCAATGGCGCAGCTAAAGGGGAGCAGCAAGAGGAAGCAGGTGCATTCAAGCCTCTTGCTGTCATTTTATTCCATAGGGACAGAGAGTCTCGACTTCTTAGGGAAATAGACAAAACTCAGGCCTGGGATACCTGTACATACGAAGATACTGTCTTGTTTCCCTGTCTTAATTGTCTTGCTTTAGAAAATTCCAAGTTTTGGTGTGGGTAAACAGAATCAACAGAATGCAAATGAAACATTTATTAAAATGCTAAATTTAGTAAAGCCCTTTGAGCTTCTTGGATCAAAGCAGCTATGTAAATACAAATAGCAATTACTACTTAAGTAATTGCCTAAATTAAAATTTGAAATATCACATTACATTATGGTGCACTAGGGAAAGGGACAAGAACTCACATTTAATCAGTTCCTTTTCTGTGCCAAGCACTGGCTAGACTTTTGCATATGGAGTGATGTCTCATTTTATCCACCTGACCACTCAGGAAGCAGTAAGGATGATTATACCCATTTTACAGATGAGGAAATCGAATAATAGAAATTAAATAACTAACCCAGGGTCATAGAACTGGTGGTTAGTGGCATATCCAAGATCCAAATTCAGATCTGTGTTTTAGTCTGCAAAATAGTACTTAAAGTTTTCATTCAGCTTAGAAGTGAATACTAAATTATGATAAAATGAGTGTCCCTAAAAGATACTTTAAATTTAATTGAAATTCAATTTGACAAAACACATATTAAGTTAACCTACTGTGTGCAAATCACTGTGTTTAAAAGAAAATACCAGAGTTTTCTCTTTTATGGTGTATATTCATATTTACCAGGCCTTTCATGAAGCGGGATAGGTGGGATTTACAAGCTATAAATCATTTTGGTCTGAAACAGCACATAAAGAACATAAATGAACCTCATGGGGGATTTACACACAGGCAGATCCAAAATAACATATCCCCACTTTTTTCCTGCCTTATAAATCTTGTGTTTCCTCAATGAACACATCATATGCTTTTTATTTCATTTCAGCTGTCCTCTATAGTCCAAATCAGAAATATTCCCTTTTTTCTCATCCCAGCTTTTTTGCTTTCAGTTCAGCCACCATCATTAGGTGTTTTATAACTCGAGTATTTCTCGGATTCATAGCTGTTCTAAGTATTTGTTCCAAGGTGTCCTTAAGCATTTGGTCAAAGATGTTTCCTTAAACCCTGATCAGATGGTGGTTGGGCAGTCTCTGCTTTTTTGAGGTATCATATTAGAAACAGGGGACGCACACTGGGCGCTTTACTCTATGAGGTTTAACCTACCCTCTCTTCAGTCAGATAGTCCTTGCCTCGTTCTCATCATTTATTGACGGAGCCCTGTGTATTACTGTCGCTTGCATTTTCTCCACTCCACAGTTGGCAGTTGCCTTCAAATAACCCCTGAAGGTTTCCGCCTGGCTAGTGTACTTATAGACAGTTTCACTTGATACACAGTCTCTGTTTTTGATTTGTGGCCTCTTGACATGTTGCCATGTATTTGACTATGTAACAATAACATTTGTGTTTACAGGCCTTGTTATTTTCAAAAGGCAAGGAACTTTGAAACATGTACATGTCTAGTGTTGCATTTTTTTTTCTTTTTTAATCTAAATTCTGTGTTTGTGAATAAATGTCAGTGCTCTTGGTTTACTTGCTAAAATTCTAGAAGTTAGTTTTCAGAACTGTTCCAGATACACAAGCCTTTAACTGGTGCATGTTCTCTGATATGTAGGACCTGTTGAAATTTAAGCAGTAAACTCTAGCTCCCATTATTTTGAAGAGTTTTTCCTCATTTCAGTTTTTTTTTTTTCCCAAAAATCAGAGGACAATTTGTATTTATTTTGATTTGAAATACTGAGCAAGCTAGTTATTTTAAATCTTTCTTCCCCATTAGAGCATTTTGGAGAACCTGTGGTCAAATTCCCCCAAATTGTCTTCAAAATGGTTATTGCTACTTCCTGCCAACGTGAGTCAAGGCGTTTAAACAATCTATAACACTGTAACAGAGCTCGGCAAATTATGGTCAGCCCGCCAAATCCAGCCCACTGCTTCCTTTTGTAAATAAAGTTTTATTGGGACACAGTCACATTCATTTACGTATTGTCTACGGCTACTTTGACACTACAATGGCAAGCTTGAGTAGTGGCAGCAGAAACCGTATAGGCTACAAAAACTGAAATATTTACTATCTGACCATTTACAGAAACAGTTGCTGACTCCTGACCTTCACCATTAGCCTGGTGTTTCTCAGATTGCCTGATGATATTTTCATACGGTATTTGTTAAACACACAGCTTCCTAGGTCTTTCTTCTGAAACCTGGACTTTCTTGGTCTGAGATGGGGTGCAGGAATTTGCATTTGCCCTACGTACCCTCGAGTCTTGCTACTCAGAGGCTGCAGACCAGCAGCTCTGCTGTGACCTGGAAGCTTGTTAGAAACTCAGTCTCTGGCCCTGCCCCAGACCTGCATCAGGATCTGCATTGTAACAAGAGCCTCAGGGGTCTGGAATACATGTTCAAGTTTGAGAAGCAATGGAAGCTGTGTGTTTATCACTGAGGTTTTGACACTTGGAAAGGACAGGACTTTTCTCCAGACACTTGATTCACATCCCAGACAGGTTCTCATCAAAAGTCAGGGCTGTAGTTAAGGTGGTCTGGGGAGCAGCCCACCGGGGAGCCACCAGACAGGTTCAGTCCTCAAAACTAGTGACTTGCCATTCTTACGTGAGCCAACAGAGTAGAAATCATATGACTGAAAGGACCAGACCCCATTTGCTTCCTTTCCTTAGGAGCTACCACGAGACCTTGACCTGAGACCCACTCCTTGGCTCTGTGATCACAGGCAAGAGACACAAATTTAAGGTTCTGTTTTGCTCTTGTCAAGGATGAAAGGACCTGACATGTGATGGTGGTGATGAGAATGCAGCTAACATTTATGTAACTCTTACTGTGTGCCAGACACAATGCTCAACAGACTTGACATAGGGCTTGATACTATACTGATTTTCCTATTTTTAATTTTTTTTTATTTTTTATTTTTGTTTTTTGATTTTCCTATTTAATCCTCATAGTAACCTTATGGGGTATTCTCCCCTTTGTACAGAGGGTGCAGCTGGGGCCCAGAATGATGTTATCGCTTGCACACGTCACATAGCTAGTTAGTGACCATACAGGGACTAGACCTGAGATTTCCCTGACCCTCAGGGACTTGCAGTGACTGCCAGATTCTGGTGGCTCCCAGTGGGCTGCTCCCCAGATCACCTTCACTACAGCCCAGACTTTTGATGAGAATTGGACTGCAGAGTGGGTTAAGCTCCGGATCAAGTCCAGATGGTAGCCTCCACTGGTTGTAGCTTGGGGCCAGACCTATCTTTTCAGCAGTAATTCAGAAGAAGCCCCCAGGAAAATCCCCGTTGCCAGTTTCCTTTGCACCCACTTCATCTTTTTGCTGGCAGGGAAGTCAGGAGGTTAGAAACCAGTGACGCACAGTGGAGAATATAGAGAGCGTGCTGGGCATGTCTTGTCAGGTGTAGGGGACCGGAAAGAGGACCAGGTGTGGCTAACTGCAGAGGACTAAGATACAGGTACTTATTTTTGCTCCAAAGCAGACTCTTGGCGGCATCACCTGTCCCATGTCTATCTGTCGGGGAGGTAACCTACTTAGGGCAAAAGCTGTTCCTGCTGAGGTCAGACAGAAGCACCCTGGGGGCGAATCAGCATTTTGTACCCTAAACATGCTGCCTGGTGTTTGGCAGCCATCATGCTTTGAAGAACTGTGATGTGTCTGATTGCTTAAAACCAATCACTTTTGGGACTTAGAAGTGGGAGAAAGGATTCTCTCAGGGCCATGTGGCATGGTGCCGTATCACCGCCTGTCATTCACACATGCAGTGAGGGCACCGGGAGAAAATCTTTAAAATATTGGCATGCCACAAGGGAAGGGTTTATGGGTTTTTTTTTTTTTTTTTGACTGTTCACTTTGTGGGGTGATTAAACAAAAAAACCTCAGCCATTATTCTCTAACAGCTGTTGTGCCTTACCTCAATAAAGTGCCTTTTACCATAACACAGCATCATTAGACTCTATAAATCTCTTTCTGTTTATTGTGTTTAAATGATAAATGCTTTCCAATAAAATGACATCATGGGTCTGGAGAGTGATGTTCATTTTCTGAGTTACTCTTAAATTTGGTTGATTTGAATTTTTTTTTTAGGATGTTGTATAATACGAATCTCAGCCACAGGCTATTCCGTGTCTAATGTGCCAGATTTCCCACCCAAAACCATCTTTGGACCCCCCATTTCTTTCACCTTGTAAGGTAGACATTCTTTTTTGATGCGCCGCTGCTGCTGATACAGGTTCTCTGCCAAATTCCTTTGTTGGCACCCAGGCATTTTGCAAGTATTTGCGCTTGAGTGGAAAGGCCTGTGTCCCCTCCTCCCAAATGTGTCTTAGCTTTCCGTAACATTTATTCCACACCAAGGGTGTGAGGGAAAGCATGTGGCAGGAGAAGAATGAGAACCAGCCTTTTGGAAACTCTGATGGTATTGTCCATGGTACTCGGTTTTACTCTTTTACCTATAAAAAGTTGTTGTTGAATTGCACACCTTCACCACTTAAATTAGACAGAAGATTTTCTTTGATGGATATTGAAACCAACCAAAAGTGCAAAGGGAAGTCAAGGGCCTTCCCTTTGAAAGGAAAAGTGGCTTGGAAAAGTCCTATTCTTATAATAAATGACAGCTGGGAGTCTTATGCTCTTAAGCCAATACTGGAGCCAGATGAAGGGGGGACCTATGCTGGAGACTTAAGCGGATGTCATGTTCCTTTTCAAGATTTGCAAAGATGCTTTTTTGCACAGTTATTCTGTTTTATTGCTGTGTTCGCACCAGTGTTACCCGGTAGCCTGGCTCCATAGGTCTTTCCTAGGGAGCTGCCTCTCTGCCGACTGGCTCACTGGGGCAATGCAAATGAGTGCATTAGATATGTACAGCATTCCTGAAGTTCTTTATTCCATACCCCTTTGTAATCAGTCAAGGCCTAAGTATATTATAAACTATATTCTCCTCATTAAAACAATAGTGGAAGCTCACAAAGGGAAATTGTTAATGTGTGTTCCAGCTTGTCACTTCTGCCTGTGTGAATAAAGAAGATAACCGTTCCTTTGGGAAACTATTTCGGGAATTGAGCAACAGATACGCTAGCCAGAGAATTCTCTTAACTGTAATTTTCCTTTTTGTGTGTACTCTAAAATAACATCCTGTTGGGCTCCTCAGTGCCACTGCACAGACAGAGCACAATTGCCACAGCCCAGGTGGTGTTAATATGGGACAATCCCCCCGGGCACATGTCGCCAAGAGTTGTACAGCTTGTTCAGTGTCTTCATCCATATGGCAATCTGTCCCATTCACAGGAAGGCATCGGGGCTGCGCCAGGCGGGTACTGCGGTCAACGTAGTGTGAAGAGCAGGCCTCCACTCAGGCAGCCTCTGTTGTGCAGTTTGTTTTATTGTAGATCTGAGTTATGATGCACACACACTCACATGTACTCTCTCAACCAAGAAGAGATGTGAAAATAGCCTTGCTGGCTTCCTTTCCTCCCCCTTTATTTTTTGAAGCACGTGGTTAACTCAGCAGGTACAATTCTAGTGCATGAAACACACTTGGTTCATAGAAAGTCAGTTAAAAACACACATCCACATGGACCTTTCTGGCTGGGTGGTTGTGTGTTAACATAAGGACTCCATGCTTGTACTAGGATTCTTCTAGAAATTAGTGGGTTTTGTTGTTCTTGCTCTCTCTTCCCCACCTCTTTTTTTGTTTTCGTTTTTTTTGTTTAGCATTTTCCATTCTGAAAACTATTTTGGTTGTCCAGTTTGGATTGTTGGTCTAATATTTGTGGTTTCTAAGTCTTAAAATGAAAGAAGGGAAAGAAAAAAGAAAATCATTATCCGCCTCAGAAATCTGAGAGTAAAACATTGGCTGGAGGTGTGAGAAGTGCAAAGAATCAAGAAAACAGAGATTTCCCAGTGCACAGGGTGAAAATTAGGGACTTTTTAAAAAGACACTTTGGAAAATTCACCAGGAGGCAAAAAGCCTTCTCCATTTATATACCCAAGCCTTGTTCTGCTTTTGTGTAACTATTTGTGTTCTTGTTTGGTAAACAAACAGACCCCATAGCAACTGTAGCTGATGATATTTATACTACCTGTAAGACTTCCCTAAACAAATAGACAGACTTTTATGACCTTCAAATTTCATTCCTTTTATAGTCTTCAAGGAAATCAGTCTAATGGCAAGCCGATCTCTCTCTTTCTCTCCATTGCTTTTTTTTACAGTACTTTGAGATATGTCTTTGAAGGAGCTTTTGTGTATTGTGTATTTTACATCTTGGCTGTGAATGTTGAGTGTTTGAAGATGTACTATGGCAGAAGGAAAGAGGAAACCTGAAGTGTTTGTGCAAATGATGTGATATTTGCTTTCAAAGGAGTCATTTTAGTAGTCAGTGGAATTCTGGGTCATACATCCAAAAAGCGAATACTCCACCGAAATCATGACCGTAGACCTGAGAATCAGGCAGATATCTATGTCTGTGACTCTACTTTCATGTCTGAAATATTGATAGAAACATTGTGGTACATATGAGCCCCTATATTCAACTTACATTTTTCCATATGAGTCAGATTTATGACAAGAACAAGATGTCTCGTGTTAAAGATCAGTGTGAGAGAAAAATGGCAGTTTACTTTAATTAGAAAAAAATTGACACCAAGAGCTGGAATAATCCAGTGGCGTTTGAATAAATTAGAGGGCTGTACAGACAGAAATAAAAAGAAACCCAACAAGGATAAATGGGAAGTTGTCCAAAGTGCAAGAAAAAATGTGTTCCTAAGTGGGACAGAAGTCACAGGACACTTCCAAGGTATATCCATTCAACCAAACTTACCAAGCTCAAACCACAGGCCAGGTGTGGTCCTAGTGTGGGAATGTAGCTGTGAGCTCCACAGCCTGTCCTCAGGAAGCTGACACTGCAGTAGAAGGGAAATAGAACAAACAAATCATTTACACAAGAACGGTTAAGTTCTGGAAACAGAAAAAGTAGGAAAGGGAGTAAGTATTATTTGTGGGGCTGAGGTTACTGTTGGGGTAAGTTGGCCTGGCAAAGCCTGTAGGTGACCCTGGAACAAACGTGAATAAGAAAGGGAAGACCCCCTACAATCTAAGGGCACATCAGAAGCAAAGGCCCTGAGGCAGAGGCAGGCATAGAAGATATTTGGCTGCGTCATGGACCATACCGGTTTCATGTCAGGCCACTGTGTTGTTTGGTGGTATTTAGCCTCCTATCAGAACCCAACATGATTATCACAAAGTAGGTGTTTAATAAAATCTGCTGAATTAAAGGTAGAGAAGGGTTTAACCTAGTTAACCCAGTTTAACCTCAAAGACTGGACTGAAGAATGCAGGCTGCTCTACTTAAGTTACTTGAGCTTGGTGTGCCTCAGTTTCCCACCCCTGAATCAGGTATGCTACCAGCCCTTACCTCGTCTTAGATCAAATTGTGAGGATTAAATGAGTTAATATATGTTTTAGTTGCTGAGCACATAGTAGGTCCTCAATAAATATTAACTTATTGTTAATTATTATTAAAGCTATTTATTCATTCATACCACATGTATTGAGCATGTATTATATAATAACTCTGTAGATTCTGGGAATTAAAAGATGACCACAATGTAGTTCTTCCCCTTCAGGAACTCACAGCTAATCAGAAAAACAAACATAGAAACAGACACTTGAAAGTCAGTATATTATTAATAACTATGGTGATAGAAGTATATACAAAACGTAACACAGGGCATGACTTGTTAAAAATGGGCCGAGCGTGGTGGCTGATGCCTACAATCCCAGCACTTTGGGAGGCCGAGGCGGGTGGATCACTTGAGGCCAGGAGTTTGAGACCAGCCTGGGCAATATAGTGAGACCCTGTCTCTACAAAAAATATAAAAATTAGCTGAGCATGATGGTACATGCCTATAATGCCAGCTACTCAGGAGACTGAGGCACAAGAATCACTTGAACCCGGGAGGTAGAGGTTGCAGTGAGCCAAGATCACACCACTGCACTCCAGCCTGGGTGACAGAGCAAGACTCTGTCTCAAAAAAATAAAAAATAAAAACGAGCACTAGTGGAACATCATAGTGTGTGTATGTTCCCCCTACATCTGCCTCACATGTGATTTTCTAACACAATGAATGCTGTAAGGGAAAGGTTTTAACTCTCTTGTCCATTGCCACATCCCCATCACCCAGCACAAGCCAGCCTGGCATATAGTAGGCACTAAATTTCATTGCAGAGACTACATGAAATGTTCAGAAGAAAGTGAACTAATGAGATGTCAAAGGTCAAGAACCCATTAAGAGTACTTCTATACTTGCCACTCTTTGGCCACAGGTGCTGTAAGACAGGGGTCCCCAAACCCCAGTTCACAGACTGGTACTGGTCTATGGTCTGTTAGGAATTAGGGCACACGGCAGGAGGTGAGGCACGTGAGTGAGTGAAGTTCCATCTGTATTTACAGCCACTCCCAGTCGCTGATGTTACCACCTGAGCTTCGCCTCCTATCAGATCAGCGAGGCATTAGATTCTCACAGGAGCGTGAATCCTATTGTGAACCGCACATGCAAGGAATCTAGGTTGTGTGCTCCTTATGAGAATCTAATGCCCGATGATCTGTCACTGTCTCCCATTACCCCCACATGGGACTGTCTGTAATTGTAGGAAAATAAGCTCAGGGCTCCCGACTGATTCTACATTATGGTGAGTTGTAAAATTATGTCATTATATGTTACAATGTAATAATAATAGAAATAAATGCACGATAAATATTATGTGCTTGAATCATCCCGAAACTATTCCCTGCCCCCCAGTTCCTGGAAAAATTGTCTTCCATGAAACCAGTCCCTGGTGCCAAAAAGGTTGGCGAGCACTGCTGTAAGAGAACCTGGTTAGCTGTTGTCGATACCTGTAGCTGCTCCAAACCATGAGAAAACTTAAGTTTCTGCTACAAGTACATCTTAATCTTTAGCTTGCCTCAGAATCCCCCTGGGGGAATGGCTAAAATACAGGCTACTGGGCCCCACCCTTAGTGTTTCTGATTCAGTAAATTGGGGTGGGTCCCCCACATTTGCATCTTTTACAAGTTCCAGACCCGTACTCTGAGAACCACTGCCCTACAAGGTCCCCACCTGGTATCCTTATGGTGTGGCATTCTACTGAAGTTCAAAGTGACGGATAAGTGATCTGGATTACCATTACTTAGGAAAATACAGGTTTCAGTGCCAAGACTCAACATTTCGGAGAGAAAAATTCTCAAGACTGTGGCCCAATATAAGCTATTTTATGGAGCAAAATTTAAAAAAAAAAAAATTTCAATTTTGGCCTTAATTTCATTCGTAAGGGCTCTGGTTTTGTCTTCCTGGATTTTTTTGTGTGTGCTTCGGTTCTCTGCTCTCACTGTATTCCTTTCATCACCTGAGCTCCTACTGATACATTAAGGCCCAGATCAAATGTTACAGTACTTTATGTTCCAGCCATCTGTTCAGTTATCACTGTCTCCCCAACTAGAGAATTGGGTAGAACTCTTTCCGAGGATGAGAACTTACTTATAGTTGCAGTCAATGCCAGTGACCACCAAACTTGATTTTTTGCCCATCAGTATAAAAGTGTTGAATATGTACCCCTACTAAGTATGTTTATTAATTATATACATGTTTCTAATATATATTACTTATGTTATAAAAATTGGTGGCTAAGACGGTGAGAAATGTACATATACATTTTCAAGTTCTAATATTAATATGTGTTTACAGAAATCTTAATATTATGACTCATATGTAATATCAAATCTTAAATATATGATGTAGGTCATATGCATCCCAGTTTTGGAGACTGATCTAAGAACCTAACATGATTATCACAAAGTAGGTGTTTAATAAAATCTGCTGAATTAAATGTAGAGAAGAATTTAACCCAGTGAATGTTAATGAGGCATCTTGTGCTATAGAGAAATAAATGTAATTACATAAAGTAGGGAGTAATTCTAAGGAAATACATAAGCAAGTGCCTGATAGTTTTGAGCCATTTTGTATCTTTGGCTAACTTGTCCCTTCACCTCCTGCTTTCTGGTCTGGCCCTTGTGTATGGTTCTGCTTTTGAAGTATGATGTAACTCTTTTGCTGACTTCCATACAATACTGGGGAGGGGAAGAAAATAAGAATTAATACTGGAACTTTGTTTATGGTCGTTGGTTTTTTTGGGTGTCATTGGTTCCTCTAACATATGGACAAGGTTCCACATAGACCTTGTGACTCACCAGTGCAAACACACTTGCATTGACATAATGAGAATGCCTGCCTAATGGTGTTAATAACTTTTGGATTAGTGATCCCTATGTCTGTATTGACACAGTTGCTCACACCACTTTTTGGAAAGCATTCTGTTTTCTTAACGAGATCCCAGTGTTAATACTGCCAGTGGTAAACTTTTAGTTACAAACTCAGAATAGCCCTTACTGGTGTCAGAAACAAAAGATGGACCTCTGCCTCTTCTTGTTCTTTTCCTTTATTTATTCCTTCACTCATCACCTTGCAAATACAGGCATTTTGTGCTTGTCATCACCTGCTCTGTTTGCGATTGCATTGTGATCCAAGCACACCAACCAGCCTCCGGTACTACAGCTCTGATTCTCTGCTCCATTCTCTTGCTATGCTACATAAATACTCCTGGCATCTGGGAATCAAGATGGCACATTTTGCCCAGTGTGGCTGGAAAGGGGGGAGATAGGGGAGATTGGTGACATGGTTAGTGATGAAAATAACTGCCAGACTTACTACCTTTCGTGGCACCTAGCCTCAGGTTCTTACCATTGGTAAAGCAGCCAGTTGCTGGTCACATAGGTAGCTTACAAATGAGATGCCCTTAAATCTGGAGGAAGAAGCTCTAGTCCTAAAAGCATCAGACACACTACACTGTGCTGTTGGGGCCTTTGTGGGTCTTCGACCCCTAAGTCCAGAACGACCGTGAGGCTCTGCCATCCCCTGTGAAAATTCAAATTAAAGTACGTCTTCAGAGACTTGCTACTTTGTCAGTGTCAACCTGCGAAGTTAACCCAGCTACAGACTGGATCCTCAAGGACTACTTTATGAGCTTTTGCTTTTCCAAACTTGAGTCGTTTGAATATGCGCCCCATTGTTGTGAAGTTTGCCCTGTCTGCTTATGTGATTATTTGTATTATTTTCTTTAAATCAAGTCATTTCTTAAATAAAATGAGCCTCATTCTAAGAAATGATATCTGTGAAATCAGAAGTTGGAGACACTAGATATATTTTAGTCCATTACAAATTAAGATACATCTGCAAATCTTCAAAGTATGCTTTCTTGCTCCATTTGACATTGTGTGGACCCCATTGAGTGTGTGCATATTATGAGTTGGTGTGTTTTCATAGGTTTTTCTGATTTTTCAGAGGGAAGGGACCTTGACTGAATATGGTACTGTGCCAAGTGCATGGAAACCCTGCCTTCCTGGTATACCCTAATTTCTTAGAAAAATTCAAGACCGTCACTTAACCTTCCTAAAAAGTTGATTTGTGACTCTGCTTTTCCTCACATACATCCTCAGGGATATGAACCAGGCTTAGAAGATACTTAAAGCAGACCTAGAGTTTGGGGACCGTGAAGTTTTCAAACTCATTGATTCAGTAGTTTACTCTGGAATATTCTTGATCAGTGTATTATCTGGTAAACATTAATCACTGACCATATCACCCAACAGATCTGTGCTGATGTAAAATTGGTGTTTGTTAAACAGAAACAGAAAGTGACCTTTTCCCTGTGCTAACTTCCTTCAGCCTTACCTGTTTTGTTATGTTTAAAAAACAAAAAAGAAATACAGCCTTGCATTAATTTTTAAATAATTTTGAGCCAGCAAGCATTTCTGTGAGTTTGCAACTATTACTTGGTGAGGTTGCCCAGTGCCACCCCCTTACATATTTATCTATGTCCATCCATCTTGTTATAAAGAGGGCATCCTTGTGACTATTTCTTTAAGCATAGACATTTTTAGGTCAGATACAGATCAGGGAACACCCAAGATCCTTGGTACTCATGTTATGGTCCATGGCCCAGCAGCTCTGGGGGCTTACTCCACATGCATAGTCGTGTGCCACCCCCCCACCCAGAACCACCAAATCGGATTTATATCTGTAATAAAGTTTGAGAAGCACTACTCTAGGAATAGCAATGGGAAAGGAAGGTTGTATGCCCTTTTCCCCAGACACAGTTTTTACAGTCCCTTAGGGCCCAGTCAGCATTCTTTGAGTCATTCTCCTGCCATTCTCCATTTTTGGCTTGTCTGCATATACTTATTACTACTATCTACTTCATATTGCTCATAAATTGTCTCGTTTAAATAGGTTGTGTAAAAAGTAACTACTGAGAAATCATGTTTCTGATGTACTCGTAAAAACTTTATCCAACGCAGATGAATATAAGTCCAGAACTATGGAAGTGAGGGTATACCATGCAAACCCACGCAGCACGCCACTGGCCATGGGCCATGCTCTGAGGACCACTATAGAAAAATAACTCTCTTATTTCTCCCAGCATAATTTGCAAATCAAGAAAGAAGGGGAACAAAAACTAAGTCTGGACATAAATGGTTAATAGCTTGTATTTCAGATGTAAAGTTAGTTAAGGTAGTCCTCACATCTCAGAGCACAATATTGAGAGCAGATAATAACAATAATCTCCATCATTGTTTAAAATCACAAATCTGGCACTTAATAGACTAATTCACAGTCACTCCAATTGCAAGTTTTACTCATGAATATCATATCACATGGGAATGTGAAATCCTCTAATTAAACATGATTTGAAAAGCAGCAGAAAATTGAGATGATGAGCGTTCTGGGGAGGGAGAGTCAAGGATTCCCTGCGTGAGAGAGAAAGAGAGAAGCGTGTGTTTGTTACAGTTTGTAGAGAACTCCCATCCTTATTCACTCTAGGGTAGGCCCTTTAATAGGCTTTAATAAAACACCCTTCTCTTTGTGGGAGGATTACAGGACCCATTGTCAACTTACTTTTGGAAAACTGATTAATAAACATGTAGGGTGGTGTTTTTCTGCAGTGAGTGAGAAGTGAAAATTAAGGCAGTGTGCTAGAAATGCAGTGTCTAAGTTGTCTCCCAACTCTTCGGTGTGAAATAAGAAGCCCATCTGCTTCTCAAAGTGTTTTCAGTGACAGTTGAAGGAGAAAGGTCATTTTTACAAAGCTGCCAGGGAAACGCATGCGGCACTTGCATCGTCGTTTCTCCTGTTCCCACGTCTCATCTGCTCATCTTTGGGCAGGTGTAAGACCTTTTCCCCCGATGCTACAGTATGGAACGTGAAGAAACTTTACCTGTCGTTCTGTTTTCTGCAAGAGATTGTGATTTCTTTTCCAGCTGATTTCCAGCTGATTTCGAGGGGATATACAACAGTATGAAAAACGCCAGAAGAATAAACTGTAAAGTGGAAAATGATGCTAAATATTTAAGGAATCATCTCTTTGAGATTGTGAATCTACCTTGCTCTTCTTAGAAAAGGTCGTTGCGATCAAGTTTCAAGGCCAGCTCGTCTAGTTTGGTATCATTTTGTGTGACTGAGCATGTTTCATTCGAGTTAATGATCAAATATTTCACAAATATTTGATAGCAATTAGTTTTTGTAAATTTAGTAATTACAAATCAGAAGTCTGATTATATTTTCAGATAGGACCTCATCACTAGAATATTCTCAGATCAAATTCATATTCCCATCTTCAAACCTAAGAAGTACGTGATATGGTTCGGTACAATCTCATTGAAAGTAAGCTATGATAACAGAGTCACAGGCAGGGAAATGTGATAAGAACTAAAAAGTGAAGAGAGAAAAGGGAAAGTAGGATCATTTTGTATAAGCTGTCATTGAAGAATCAGCAAATAAATCTGAAAGCTTTAAAATAGTAGTGGCTTCCATCGATGCTTGCCATTGTATCATAAGTGTAGCTTAAGACACTCTTTATTAGTAGATAGGGCTAAAATTGTGTATGAAGAGAACAGCTTTCTAGAAACCCAAGGTGTCTGATTTAATGTAATGTTTTTGCTGGGAATAAGCAGTCTCTTACCGTGCAGACAAAAATCACAGGCTGGGATGGACCTGAAAAAGGAGGATTCTGTGGCTTACAGTGTTGTTAGGTTGACATAAAGATGTGCACATGGACATGAAACCAAATAATTTGGAAGGATAACAGACAAAGAGAGACATGGAAGTCTTTTGTCAACAAAACGGCCTTACTGATGAGTATGCTCGGTGCCTGTCTCAGGGTCGGAGTTCATAAATGTTGGCTGGACGGATGAAAGTCCTAAATGGTGGGAATGAAGAAGGTGGCCAGTGGGGGAAGGGAGGGAGGCAGAACAGCTTTTAAGTCAAAGGAGGTGGGAAAGGGGATGCATAGTGCTTTTTGGTTTGTGTATTTGCTGTGGGTCAGGGATGAGTGAGAGGGGAATAGCAACCAGCCCCCTGCTCCACAGCCATGATGAAGACACCGATACTCCTTCCTGAGGGGCTTCATTCATTCCTTTAACGGATATCCATTCAGCACCTACTCCTTATTCATCTTGTCAATACCAGGATGTGCCATTGGTGCCTGTTCCCTATGCCGTCTGCATATCCTTGGTGGAAGTTTGGTGGAGGTTTTACCACTGGGAGGAGCTCTTGTGTGATTCTCTTCAGTTTTCAAATGAGGGAATTGGAGGGCAGAGCAGTGAAAGGACTCACAGGATTCCTGGTTACAAGCAGAGCTATCATGACAAATGAGGCCTCCCAACACTGTGCTCCCAACCATTCCTATAGAGAAATAGTGCTGGCCCTCAGTAAAAGGAACAGTTACACTCCATTTACATGTTAAGCAGAGAAAGCCACATAGCACATTCTGCAAAGGTTTTTCAGTACACAAAGGATCAACAGGATCTGGGAAACAAAGTTGCCCTTAGGCACTTATTCTTCAAAAAGTTCAGCTGCTATGGTTTTATTTTTATTAAAAACCTATCTCTCCCCCTACCCGTCAAACCTCAAAAGTTATTTTGTAGCTTAATGTAATTTCAAAAGTTGTTATATAATTTTAACTATAAATTCTTTTGAAAACATGAGCAGTATGTTGGGGGAAAAGAAATCTAAGAAAAGTGAAATTTAAAAAATGCCAACGCTTACATTTACGTTCATTTTGACAAAAGTAATGGTTTGATACTTTTATCAAACCATTCATTGGGGATACAGTAGTGTTTTTATCAAGTGGTGCTGGGACAACATTAAAAAAAATGAACTTGGACCCCTGACTCATATCATATGCAAAAATTAACTTAAAACAGACCATAGGCTTAAATGTGAAAACTAAAGCTATAAAGTTCTTTAAAGCAAAGCTAGAAGTAACTCTTTGTTACCTTGCGTTTAGGCAATGGTTTCTGAGATGTAACACCAAAAACAGAAGGAGCCAAAGAAAAAATATATAAATTGGACCTCATCAGAATTCAAAATGTTTGTGCTTTAAAGCACACCGTAAAGAGAGTAAAAAGACAACCCACAAAACAGGAGTAAATATTTGCAAAAAACAGCCCAATTAAAAAATAGGCAAAGGCTCGTAATAGACATTTTGCTATAGAAGATACACACATAGCAGTAAGCACATGAAAATATGTGCAGCCTCATTAATCATTAGGGAAATTCAATCAAAAGCACAGTAAGGTACCGTTTCCTAGCAGTGAGGATGGCTGGAATAAAGATACGTAACAAGTATTGGCAAGGACATGGAGAAATTAGAACCCTCACACAGTGCTGGTGAGAATATAAAGTGCTTTGGAAAGCGGCCTCAAAGTTCCTCCAAATGTCAACCGTAGAGTTACCATAGGACCCAGCAATTCAACTTCTAGGTAGATATCCCCTAAAATTGAAAACAGATACTTAGAGTACATGTACATACACCTTCATACCAGCACTACTCGCAATAGCCAAAATGTGGAAATAGCCCAAATGTTCATCAACAGATGAATGGATAAATGTGCTATGTATGTACAATGGAATACTATTCAGCTACAAAAAGGAATAAAGTACTAGTAAATGCTACAGTGTAAACGAATGAAACTCCAAGGATTATGGGAAGTGAAAGAAGCCAGGCATAAAAGAACATATACTGTATGATTCCCTTGATGTGAAATGTCCAAAATAGACACACCTCTAGAGACAGAAAGATTAGGGATTGGCAAGGGCTGGGAGTTGGGAGGAAATGGGGAATGACTGCTAATGGGTACAGGATTTCTTTTGAGGGATGATAAAAATGTTCCAAAATTAGTTGGTGATGATGGTTACACAACTCCGTGAATAATGAATTATGCACTTTAAATGAGTGAATTGTATGATATGTAAACTATAACTCAGTAAAACTTGAAAAATGTATTTCCACAATTTTGAGTGAGTGGAGAACAACCAACATAGTCTTCTGTAATTTAATTTATCAAATAACATGCCAGTGAAATAAAATACAGTTTATAATTTAGGCAGGATTTCCTTTTTTTGGTGTTTGTGGGGAGGCATAAACCGTAATGGGCACAGATGTGTGTAGCCTTTTGCTGCAGATGAATCGGAAATTTGGAGAGGAGGAAAACAAGGCAAATTTGGAAAGAGGCAGATTTGGAAAAGGGAAGAAAAATTAAGGGGATACTTAAAAGACAGATGAGAACTTGGGTCAGTGCACAGGAAAAGCTCGGAATCTGCCTTCAGGTGAAGGGAAAACTGGCATTTCAGTTGGCAGGAAATGGCTTGGCAGATAGCAGGGTCACTCTTTGCTTCATCTCCTTCAGAAATTCTTCCCTCTTAGTTACCACAGGGGAAATTAGCTTACAGGACTAACAGTGTAAGGATCACTAAAGACTGCAGACAGCAGAGTTGAGAAGTTGTCCTTATTTAGCAGGTGGATTTAGTAATTCCAGTTTGAAGCTTTGGTTAAGTAGTGACCTTGGGAATGTAACCATGAAATGTCATAAGGAACCATAACCATTATATAAAATTGTCTCAAAAACTAAGGTCAGTGTTGAAGTGAAGACCTTGGGTGGTATACTTTGATGGAGAAAAAAATAAATAGAACAAAATATCCTACTTAACTGTCATTGAAAATGACACTCTTATATCCTACTGAATATATACTGGATTTGGTATCATTTAATGTCAGAAATTATTACATATTTATATGTAATTATACTTTTCATGCAAGTTGGTTCTTTCTAATCTGAAATGCTATCACTATTTTTGTGTTAAAATTATATTTAATTTTTACATATCAAGGATTATCAAGAGAAATTTAAATTAACTGGCTTTTCTCAAATGCATACTATCTGTGTTTTATATATTCAGAATAAAATTAAATAATAGAAAGTGTCATAACGATAGTTTCTCATGTAGCTTTGCATAATTCTGGTCTTTACCTACAAGACATTTTTAAAAAGGCAAACACCAGTTGAATGTATAGCCACACAGAAATGAAATAGAACAATATATTTACTGTCTGTTCATTCATAAATCCACCTAACATTTATCAAGCCCATGTTTTTTTGTTTTGTTTTGTTTTGTTTTGTTTGTTTTGTTTTTTGGAGGGGGGACTGTGTCTCGCTCTGTCATCTGTCGCCCAGGCTGGAGTGCAGTGGTGCAATCGGGCTCACTGCAACCTCTGCCTCCCAGGTTCAAGCGATTCTCCTGCCTCAGACTCCTGAGTAGCTGGGATTACAGGTGCCCACCACCACACCTGACTAATTTTTGTATTTTTTAGTAGAGACAGGGTTTCACCATGTTGGCCAGGCAGGTCTCAAACTCCTCACCTTAAATGATCCACACACTGCGGCCTCCCAAAGTGCTGGAATTACAGGCGTGAGCCACCGCCCCCGAACTCAAACCCATGTTCTGTTGGAGGTACTGAGTATATGGAGCTGAAAAAGTGATCCCTGCCCCTAGGAATATTCAACCTGGGAGTTTGTGGTAAAATACACCTTATTAAACAATTGACCCTAAAGTTTTAGAAGTCTAATTTTGACAAACATGTTTAAATCTTTTAAAAAGAAAATGCATCTATTTTCATCACTGACCCTGACAGCTTTTCAGAAATGATACTTTACACGTTGGTGAGTTTACCCTTGAATAATTTATCTAAATGATTAGGCTCAGTGCTTTATTTTACCATCAGATGCCCAAATCATCCTTTTCCCACCATGTTTCATCCTGTAAATGTAGCTCTAAATTAATTCAAGATAAAAACATTATTTTCCTCATTTTTATTTCCCTTCTTGTCTTTTTTGGCACGACCCAAAAGGCAGTAAGAATATAAATGCTTGTTCCACTTTTTTGAGAAAACAGAAAAGCTCCCATTCAGAGGTGCAGCTGGTGTTGTCCAATGATGCTTCATACAGAACGACTGCGAAGCTAGAAGCGAGACCCAGCCACACATGCAGCGGGTGTGTGGTATTCATTGTGCCACTGTTAGAGCACTCAGCAGACTGGAAATCAAGTCCTGCATAGCACTTGATGCTTTTTCTACTGCATACATATATGCAAACACACATATGTGTGCAAAAAAATTAACAATTGCACAGCAACAGTTCCTACAATGTGCAAATTTAAAACTTCAAAAGATATAAGAAGTATGGTGAAAACTGAGTTTCCCTGCTACTCCTGACTCCCTGTACCCCTCCCCAGAGGCAACAGTTGTTCCAGTTTCTTAGGTATCTTTCCAAAATATCGAGGCACCTCTGCCAGCTTGTTCTCTCTCCTTCCAAAGCCAAACACTTTATTTCAGACAATTGTGTATTTAAAAGTATCCAGTTATATATTAAATATGAAAAGCAAATGACAACAGTGTGTACAGGGTGTTTCCATTTTTTAAAATAATAATGTGTTAGAAATGCAATATAAACCCGAATGGTAAATGATGCCTAGGTTGGGGTGTGGGGGTGCACTTCCTTCGGGAACCACTGCAGTTTAATATGTGAACTTGTGAAAACAAGAGCATGTAATCTTTTCATAATAAAGAAATTTTTTTAACTAAGAGACAAATTCACAAGCAGTCTTCTGAATGTGTAATTGTACCCGTGTGTGACGAGTATGAGTTTCTTTAGACTTCAGTTATAACTGGTTGCCTTCTAAGGCCCTAGTGAGTCGTTATCTGTCCTTTGAAGTGTAGTGATAACAAGTTGAACTAAAAGTAAATTCTTAGATGTGAATAGTTTTATTCAGATCTTGGATCCTTCACAAGTCAGTTAACTACAAACAGGAAGGGGAACAGCAAACATCGTGTTAAATTCTACACATTTCGAGTCCAAAACCCTGCTAGTGAATGCATATTATTATTTTCTCTCATATTATTATTTTCAGAACACTCCTAGCTTAACCCAGGAAGCACAGCCATTTAACCATTTACAGTTCTTAACTAGTAATATTAATTTTTCATCCTAACTAGTTCAGGTTCCTGGTTTCCAAATTGAAAAAATCACACGAAATATGTATACTGGCTAAGAATGTGCTCGGCATGTAGCATTTTTCAAGAGCAACTTGATAGAATATTCACAGTGTTAAATTTTGGTACTCATTAATTGAGTGATTCTATTTCTCTGAATGTATCTTCTGGTAGCAGTCAGTTGTGATAATATTGGGATGTTTAAGCTGGTAAATTTTATTTCTAACATTATCTACAAATATAACAAACATGAAGAGAAACTCAATGTCCAAAATAGAGGAATGGTTAAATTTTGGCATATAACTAGAGTTAAGATGATACGTGATGGACTATTACCCATCAGTAAATAAGGTTCTTGAAGATGAGTTGAGAACATGAGAAAGTATTTACAAAACTATGTTAAATATAAAAGAATGATATAAATACTCGTGCCTTATCAAGTGTGTATGTATTTGAGGGTAGGTTTTTTTTTTTTTTCAGGATTTTCAAGTTTTCTACAACAACAATATATTACTCTTTTAAAGTTAAAAGAATAGTTAAATCTTAATAAAATTGCTAAAGAAAATAATTATTAAAGTTGGAATATTATTCTTTTCTTTTTAAGCTGTGGATTAAAAGTTTTCTTTTTAAATTATTTTCTTCCCTCTTAGAATATCTGAGAATTCTACTACTGTTGAAGTATTCTTTCATTTGTAATACTGTTAGTAAATTTTTAAAATTCTATTTTTGCATATCTATTTTAATCATTCACAGATCTGAAGATGAACACAAATAGGTAGTAATTCTTTCCTTGAGTCCAATGCAATTTTACCCTGTTAACTGCTTAGAGAATATCCTTTTATTGTTTGGCTTCATAAATCTCACTATAGCTACTTGAGTTCCCTTGTTTTATTCCTTTCTTGTATGAGGGGCACCTTTCTGTATTTTTACAAGTTGTTTTTCTACCTTTTTTTCTTTTTCTTTTTTTTTTATTCTAAGACCTATTTTCTGTGGTAGGGCAAAATAGCTTGTTACTATCTTTAAATTATATTAGATTTCCAGCAAAATTATTCAAAAGTCATAAGGAGACGTAATGATCTTTGATCAGGTGTAGTTCTGTGTGTCTGTGTGTTTACTTTTTATGCTCCTTGGTTTGTGTTCATAATACACTTACTGTGGGTTGTGTTATAAGTCAGGGACAAGTGGCATTTGTGTACATATGCTCTATGAATGTAAATTGATAAAATACATGAATATACATCCTGATGGCAATATGAAATGAAATACAGGCCTCTTGTGTGTGTGCATGCGTGTGTGTGTGTGTGTTCTTGTAATCATCATTCATTGTG
Source organism: Gorilla gorilla gorilla (assembly GCF_029281585.2). NCBI lineage: Eukaryota > Metazoa > Chordata > Mammalia > Primates > Hominidae > Gorilla > Gorilla gorilla. The sequence continues at coordinate 80,898,840 of NC_086017.1, read as the reverse complement.
CTTGAAGTTCAAAGTCAGGCAGAGACAGTCGAGTAAGTTGCAAAATAGCCCTTCCCGGGAAGGGAATGCACTTGAGTACGAAACAGAGCTCTGAATGTTAGTTTTACATTTCTATCTGATGGAATTTAAGGTTATGGAAACAACTGTAAAAATAATTTGTCTGAAAGAAGTCTGGATGCAGAAATATAATAGAGAAAATATTTGAGAATATGGTTCATCGGTGAGTGCAACAGATACTCTTCCCCGAGCACCACATGGTGCGGATCAAAGCATCCCATGACTTGGATCCGTGTGGCCAAATCATTACGTATTGATTGGAACCCCACTGGAGGATTAACCCCTTCGTGTTCATGCCAAATTTGCTCTCACTCTTGGTGTTAGGAATTTTAGGAATATAATCTTCTTGTCATTATTAGCTTTTTTTTAAAAAAAAAAATCATCTGCTTGGATACATTTGTCTTCCTAAATTATTTTGGTATTATTCTAAATTATTTAATTGTGCTCCTCTTTGCTGGATAAAATTAACTTGGGAAAAAATATGTGATTATATGAAAGCAGTTTCTGGGGGAAGGGAAGAGGAGAAAATGGATAATATTCCTTGTAGATGTAGCAAGAGAATCTCAAAATCAAGTACAGATTTTATAATTTTCATTATGTAGATTAAGTAAGTTCCAGCTTTTTAAAGACTCCTTCGCAGTCTGAGTAAAGAGCTTTGCATCTAACAAAAGCCTGTCAAACACTTTTTCATACATAGATGTACATTTCTAACATTTGACTAAATACATTTAGGTACAATTTAACTCTTGCTTTTAGGCAACAATGCAGAATTAATTAGTCAATTACATGGGATGGGGGAAATCACAGATTTGTCTTGTCCACATTTGGCCATGTGGGCTCCTCCTGCCTTTTTTATCCTCGTCTGGTGGAATGGTTCTTGGCAGCAAACTCATTCTCTGGTCTTCTGTGTGTTTTCTTTCAGTTTGTCCCATGAGGAGCACCCCCATAGCCATCCTCTCTATGGACATGGTGTATGCAAGTGGCCAGGCTGTGAAGCAGTGTGCGAAGATTTCCAATCATTTCTAAAGTAAGAATGATTTTATTTTGTTTTCTTCTTTTACATAGCCAACACCTCCCACCGTTCATGCTTTGCTCATAAAATGCCTTTTTGATGGAGAGTTTCACCTCACCCCTTTGAGAGTGGACTCTAAATCACAAGGCCTAGTGCACTGTCATAGGAATAGTTACAAAATCTATTGAGGGTTGTACTACAATGAGAAAAAGGCTTACATTCAAAGGCGTAAGTCTTAGTAAGAGCCCATATTTACCCATTTTTCAGAGTGACAAGGATTAAAAAAAATGATTCCAGTATTAAACTTGCAGTTTTTTAGCGTTTACTTTTATTCATGTCCTTACATATCAAATCAATGACATATACACTATATTTTTGTTGTTGTTGTTGGAGGTGTCATCTTCTTTTTTTTTTTTTAAATTATACTTTAAGTTCTAGGGTACGTGTGCACAACATGCAGGTTTGTTACATATGTATACATGTGCCATGTGGGTGTGCTGCACCCATTCCTCATTTACATTAGGTATATCTCCTAATGCTGTCCCCTCCCCCCTCCCCCCACCCCACGACAGGCCCCGATGTGTGATGTTCCCCACCCTGTGTCCAAGTGTTCTCATCGTTCAATTCCCGCCTATGTGTGAGAACATGGGGTGTTTGGTTTTCTGTCCTTGCGATAGTTTGCTCAGAATTATGGTTTCCAGCTTCATCTGTGTCCCTACAGAGGACATGAACTCATCCTTTTTTATGGCTGCATAGTATTCCATGGTGTATATGTGCCACATTTTCGTAATCCAGTCTATCATTGATGGACATTTGGGTTGGTTCCAAGTATTACTATTGTGAATAGTGCCGCAATAAACATACATGTGCATGTGTCTTTATAGCAGCATGAATTATAAACCTTTGGGTATATACCCAGTAATGGGATGGCTGGGTCAAATGGTATTTCTAGTTTTAGATCCTTGAGGAATCGCCACACTTTCTTCCACAATGGTTGTACTAGTTTACACTCCCACCAGCACTGTAAAAATGTTCCTATTTCTCCACATCCTCTCCAGCACCTGTTGTTTCCCGACTTTTTAATGATCGCCATTCTAACTGGTGTGAGATGATGGTATCTCATTGTGGTTTTGATTTGCGTTTCTCTGATGGCCAGTGATGATGAGCATTTTTTCATGTGTCTGTTGGCTGCATAGATGTCTTCTTTTGAGAAGTGTCTGTTCATATCCTTCGCCCACTTTTTGATGGGGTTGTTGGATTTTTTTCTTGTAAATTTAAGTTCTTTGTAGATTAGCCCTTTGTCAGATGAGTAGATTGCAAAAGTTTTCTCCCATTTTGTAGGTTGCCTGTTCACTCTGATGGTAGTTTCTTTTGCTGTGCAGAAGCTCTTTAGTTTTATTAGATCCCATTTGTCAATTTTGGCTTTTGTTGCCATTGCTTTTGCTGTTTTAGTCATGAAGTCCTTGCCCATGCCTATGCCCCGAATGGTATTGCCTAGGTTTTCTTTTTCTAGGGATTTTATGGTTTTTAGGTCTAACATTTAAGTCTTTAATCCATCTTGAATTAATTTTTGTATAAGGTGTAAGGAAGGGATCCAGTTTCAGCTTTCTCCATATGGCTAGCCAGTTTTCCCAGCACCATTTATTAAATAGGGAATCCTTTCCCCATTTCTTGTTTTTGTCAGGTTTGTCAAAGATCAGGTGGTTGTAGATGTGTGGTATTATTTCTGAGGGCTCTGCTCTGTTCCATTGGTCTATATCTCTGTTTTAGTACCAGTACCATGCTGTTTTGGTTACTGTAGCCTTGTAGTATAGTTTGAAGTCAGGTAGTGTGATGCCTCCAGCTTTGTTCTTTTTGCTTAGGATTATCTTGGCAATGTGGGCTCTTTTTTGGTTCCATATGAACTTTAAAGTAGTTTTTTCCAATTCTATGAAGAAAGTCATTGGTAGCTTGATGGCGATGGCGTTGAATCTATAAATTACCTTGGGCAGTGTGGCCATTTTCACGATACTGATTCTTCCTATCCGTGAGCGTGGAATGTTCTTCCATTTGTTTGTATCCTCTTTTATTTCACTGAGCAGTGGTTTGTAGTTCTCCTTGAAGAGGTCCTTCACTTCCCTTGCAAGTTGGGTTCCTAGGTATTTTATTCTCTTTGAAGCAATTGCATATGCACTTTATTTTTATAAAATTGGTGACAATTACTGGCCAATTGCAGCTTGGTGATTGGACCCAGTCTTTGTTATACAATTGACTTTATAAATGTAGAAAGCAGATGCCGAGGAAGGCTACCAATTTGATTCTTAACTTTCTATATTGGTATTGACTTTTGTTCAGGTTCTTGTCCTTATAGGGAAAGTGGAGTAACGATTTCTACTGTTAAAGTATGACTAACACCTGGGTTGGCCCATTTGAAGCTATAACACCTATAAAGCATCTCTGTAAGGAAATAATATTAATCTCATAGCTGAAGTGAAATGCTTCTATGCTATTCCTTACTTGTGTTACCTTGTCAGTTAAAAATAAAATTTAGACCAAACTGCCCTGCATTTTTGTATCATATAAATATATTCATAATATCACTGAATCATTAACCTATGAATTGAATATAATCTTACATGATATTATAGACATGTAATCAAACATATGCACATGTATACCTATAACATATGCACATGTATAACATATGCCCATGTATACATCTGGGTGCGTGATGGTTTACAAATTGGATGTTGGGGACCATCTCCTTCTAGCTTTTCTCTCTCATTCAAGCCCCAGGGAAACAGAGGTGAGCTGATTTATGTGCAGGTCTCCAGTTTTATGTGGTCTTTATATTGTTAGAACAGTCTCTGTATCTATCTTTATGGACCTGATACAAATATTGTAATAAAGCCATCCTTAGAGAGATACCTTGTGTTACCTGCAAGCAGTTTTGGTGAATATAAATTTTTGGTTAATGAATGGAAGCCTGTGAATCTATTTCATAGCTTTCTTGCCTCAGTATTATACTCTGAGAGCATTATGTAGTCATTGAAAACTTAAGTACTTAAAAATATTTTAAAAGAGATGTCCAAAATTGCTTCTAAATATGAACAATCAAGATCAGCAATGCTTTATTTTAAATTAAGCAACAGCCCTTTACAATTATTATTATTCAGATTAGTGATATTCGGTTTTGTTTTGTTTAGAAATCACTCACTATAGAATCTTAGTTTTGTTCTTTCCTGATCATTTGCCTAATCATATTTATATAATGAGAGAAAAAGAACTTGGCAGAGCCACTTTTAAATTATGATTTTTTTCTTCTACACCAGTGCTAGGTTTGATAAATATCTTGGTACCGATTTCTTCCATCTATAGAATGGCTGATAAACATCTGTAAATATGATTTATTGTTATAAAGTCTCTAGAACTATAAAATTGCTATCCATAAGCTCGGGGACATATATCAGTTTTAGAGTCAGAAAGGGAAATGACAGTTTCTAGACCCATTTTAAACATTTTGTTAATGGCTAACTTATGCCTACCGTAAAAAATCCTCAAATCATAGGTTCATTTGTTATGTGAGCTGACAATTAGGTTATATTTATTAGAAGATTATCCCAAAAAGGAGAGAGAATAATTTTCATATTAAAGAAAATAAAGATCATTAGAATTGGGGCCTAGACTCAATTCCTATAAAAGAGCCCATTTCTCTTCTAAAGATATTAGAAGTCTGGCACTTGTATAGGAAACCACCTATCAATTATTTATTGTGGTTTTGCACATGACACAACATGTTCTCAGTTCCTGTTTGCTCAGTGGAATTGGAATGCCCACTATCAACCTGCAACTGTTGCTTGGTTATTTCCTGGTACTTATTTATTGACTTATACTTGTAAGACAACTTTTGTTTGTAAGTTACAGAAACCCAACTTAAATTGGCTGAAGCGAAAAAAATAAATAAATAAATGAGGGATGATAATTGGCCCCTATTGCTAGGAAGTCCAGTGGTACAGCTGGCTTCAAGCATGGCTAGATCCTGATGTTTAACCAAGGCTGTTGGAGTATTGATTGTCCATTAGCTCTGTTTTTCTATGTTGTCTTCATTTGGGGGCTCTTTCCAAGTGGAACTGAAGAGGACAGGTTTATTAATCCCACAGAGTATCTCTTTCCATGTAGCCCCAGAAAAAGCCATAGGCAGACTGTCATTGGCCCAGATTGAGTCATGTGTTCTAGCTTTGAGCCAATCACCATGATGTGCCCTGGCTTGCATTGCATGCCGCCTCCAGAACAGAGGGAGATGTTCACCCCACGTGAACCACATGGGGGTCCCCAGATGAGAAAGTTGGTTCAAGAATGTAAAAATGAATATTGTAAAGTAGCAAAGGAGAGCAAATGCTGAGTAAGAAGAAACTCCCCTAGATGCTTTCCTGAGTTATGCATTGACTGGTCATATGTAACAAATTCAGGATTTCAGTTTTCCTCTACAGCATGATTTTAACTCTTGGAAATTCAGAGTTGTCTTCAGGTATCAGGATCTTGCTTAGTGCAGTGGAAAATAAGTTAGTCTTCTTGTAGATTCACATCTCCCACTTCTCTGTTCAGTCTAAAGGGAAATCAAATTGGCTTTGATGAAACCAACTTTGTTTTCCATTGAACCGAACTGAAAGAAGCTAGCAAACTTCTGTGGTTCAAATAAAAACCACCTGGCTTCTTTGAATGATGTCACTGGGGTGGGGGGGGGGAGCTTATTGTCATCAGAGAGTGATGCTTCAAGTACTTTGCTCAGATTGCTGGATTCATAGATCCTGAAAGCATCTTCATTTGCTTCAGTGGACCCAAAATTCTCTAGTCTACGCTTCTCTTCAGTTGTCCCTTTCTTTTTAGAAGGGATTTCTTATGGTTTAGGCAAATTGACAGCAGTGTTGCTTGAATTCTCCTTGGTATTCTTAGTTAATAAAGGTAACATTGCTTTGACCTTGATTTAAGTGTTACTTCATAGATTTTTTTTCACCTATTTTCTGTTCCCTTGATTTTACACTCCCCTAGTAATAGTTTATAATTAAATAGTACTGAACCTTAAAACAGGCATAGTGCCGAAATGCTTCACATATATTAACTCATTTAATCCTCACAAACAGTTTATGCTAGTATCGTAGTAGTATTCCCAGCATAGAGTTAAGGAAACTAATGCCCAGAGAGGTTAAATGATTTACCCAAGGTCACACAGCTAATAAGAGGTGGGGTCAAGGTCCAAACCCAGGCAGTCTGACTTCAGAAGACTTATTCTTAACTGCTGCATTATACAGCCTGGTTAGAGGCAGCACTTTTTATTGACAGTTTGCTTTCTGCTTGGCAGTGGATGTAAGGAAAGTTTTGGAGAAAGGCTGACTGGGTAGTGAGGACACTATTAATATGTTCTTTGAACTAGCCACGTGTCATCTGAGCCTCAGTATCAGCACATGTGATTTGGGATGTTAACCACTTTTTACGGTTGTTAGAATTAAAAGGTACACCAGGCAAGACACAGGTGGCTTACCCCTGTAATCCCAATGCATTTGGAGGCTAAGGTGGAAGGATTTCTTGAGGCCAAGAGTTTGAGACCAGCCAGGTCAACATAGCAAGACCCTATCTCTGCCAAAAAAAAAAAAAAAAAAAAAACTTCAGCTGGGTGTTGTGGCATGTGCCCATAGTCTTAGCTAATTGGGAAGCTAAGGTGGGAGGCTCACTTGGGCCCAGAAGTTCGAGGCCGCAGTGAGCTATGATAATGCCACTGTACTGTAGCCTAGGTAGCAAAGCAAAACCTTGTCTCTAAAAATTAAATAAATGAATGAGTAAATAAAAAGTACATCATATAAACTGCCTAGCCCATACTAGGCACTCTTTAAAAGCGTTAGAACCTCTTAACCTACTTAGATGTATTTATTTTTCAAGGATGGGTAATTTTAAATATCCAAAAATTTCCAACCTTCTACCTAGGAAAAGAAGTTGTGACTATGCAAAGCATTGATATATCAGAAGAAATTGTTCTGTAATAGAATGTTTTAATCAGAAACCTCTGGTAAAAAGTCCCACACAGAGGGGAGGGCATGGCAAATTTTTTCCATAAAGGGGTAGACAGTAAATATTTTCAGCATTGCAGGCCATACAGTCTCTGTCACAGCAACTCGACTTAGCTCTGCCATTGGGGTACAAAAGCAGCCGTTGACCATGCGTAAGGAACAAGGAACGAGTATGGCTGTGTCCCTTGGACCACAGTTTGCTGTACCATTTTTGGTGTCACCAACATATTTTTAGCTGAGGAATGCTTTTGTGGCCCCGGACATAGCTATCCAGGGTTATGTTAGCTTGGATTCACAGAACCCTCAAGTTAGTCATATTTGAGGGGAGATATCCATGTGTGTCATGCCCCCCCCCCCCCCCCCCCATGATTTCATTGACCAACCATGGCTGCTGTACTTCCTTGATCTTGGGTTCTTCCACCCAGTTTTTAGGGTTCAGACTAAGGGAGAGGAAGTGACTTTGCCAGGTAACAGCTTTCTGGTCTTCTGCAGCTCCAGATTAATAAGCTGTAACTGTTACAGAGGCCAAGCTTGGTTCTTCAGGATAAAAATCCCATCTGTCAATACTGTGCCACTGTTAACAGAGAGAGGGGTTCATAAAAAAGAGAGGTGGGGGGGACTCACAGGTCTAAAACTGAAGCATATTTTTTTTTCCCTCCTGAGGAAGAAATATCATAACTGTTGGTAAATCAAAACCAGAGATTTGACACTTTTCTGTGATCATTCTGCAGCGTTTGTTCCCAAGGTGAGGTATACCACAGGGCCCTTGATTTCAAAGATAAATACTGTACAAATAACCATCCTGTTGTCTTTCCCTCACCGCCAACAGAGGGACGCTTTATCAGAATCAGCAGATACCCAGTCTATTGTATGCATTTACTTCCCTGTTTCTTCTGAAAACAACTTGCAGTTTTAGTGTTGATTTTTTTTTTAATCTATCAACCATGAGTTATCATGTGACTGTTGCATTTGTTAGTGCTAACTGATAGCAGCAGGTGCTCCTGCTAACTCTAATGAAATCGTCCAGCCCTGCATTGCTTGGCATCCTCCGATAACAGAAAAACAAAAACAAGTCCCGTATCATCCAGAGAGGTGAAGCTCATCGGCGTTCTTCCATCTTCTCCCCACTTGAGTCCTTTCTTTTTTCTTCTTTTCAAACCAGGTGAAAGACACAATCTTTACTAGTAAAAACGTGGATTTGTAATTCTTCCCTTTCCTCCCCCTCCCTTTTTTTAATGCTCATGTAATGCATTGGCAAAATGAGGAGTAGATTTGAAGGTTAAATCCTGACCACATTTCCCTGTTTTTAACTTAGAATGTAAAATCAAATGCAGGCCCATAGTTTCACAAACACCAGGTACTCTTATGTGGTTGGGGGAAAATGTTTCCATTTCTCCTAGTTTTTCTTTTAGGTGACCACTTGTATAACATCTACTAAAAGTATCATTTGTATCCTTGCTTAGTATCCTATTTGAAAAGAATTTTTTTTCTGTTGGTGATTTCTCAGGGAGAAAAACTTCATGCAAAACAAAACAAAAATTCCCTTGCTTGTTAGATGTATGTAATTTATGAAAGCCAAAATAAACTGTATATGTGCTGTAATGGAAGACAGCGAAATGTTGAAGAAAATGCCCAGAAATGGAACTTTGACCCTTTCCGAAAGGTCGAGGGCTGTAGACAGTAGAGGACATTTCATTGGTAATTTGCTTTTTAAAATTTTTTTCTGTGAATTTTACTTTTCAAAACTGTGAAGAGTTTTATGTGAAAGAAACTACTAAGTGTGCTCTGTAATGTTTTCACAAGTGTTTTTATCATGGTAACATCTTGTTTACTTTAGTTCCCTGCCTAAAACTACTTGGAACATGTTAAGAAAACATTTCAAGAAAGCCTCGACAAAGAGGCTTTTGTTTAACAGCCACCATGAGGCAGCATGGATCACAAAGGTGTTAACTTTCAGCCCCTTAAGCACTTCCACATGAAATTCCAGCAACTATGTTTGTGGTTTTGGAAAAACAAAGTGTATGTTAAAGAAACCAGGTATATGCTAATACATGTCGAAGGAGGCCGGATATCATAAATTGTTTCAAACCCATTTGTGGCTCTCGGCTTGCACGCCTGAATGTTCTGCAGTGAAATTACCTCTAGTTAGTGCAGGAGACTTCAGCCATGTAGAGGGAATAGCTGTCTATAATTGTGGATGTATGCAAATCAAATTCCAGCCTCACAATTTAAATCTCAAGAAGATGAGGATGAAAATTTTCCCCATCAGATCTGAGGTGACAAGTCTTTGAGTATTGCAAAATGAGCTGTATATTTTTATGAATTTGACTTTTCTACTTATCATGCATTTTTTATTGGTTTTAGAAAAATTAAAATAGGGTGTTAGCAAAAAAAAATTTTTCCCCCTTTTAATGTCTTTTTTAACCTTTCTGACATTGCTTAGGAGTTCAAGACCTTTCTTAGTACTCGAAGAGGTCAAAGTGGCCTAAATACCACAGTGCCCTCTAGTGATATATAGAATATTAGATAGAAAAGTTTAGACAAGTTTGCCAAAGATAACAGGCCCAGTGCCACCACTTTGCTCAAAAGGAAGCAAATAACATTTGAACGCATTTTTTTTCAACAAACAGATTTTAGTTAGAAATGCAAATTAAATTTAAATTTTTCTTGTAGGCTTTGAAAACATTGGAAATTTTTTTGAATGTCTACTTATGCAATTAATTCTACATATAACTGCATATGTGCATGCGGTACATCTATATCACTGTAGATGCATTGTTGAGTGTTCTTATATTTTAAGAGCCATTAGTTAGCTTAGGTATTTCATGTGATCATTTCCGGCATGTAATTAGAAGGCATTACTTAAAAGACAGGGATCATCTTTGCTCCATACTTTTATTGACACTGTCTACCATATTATGGCCATGTCTAAATGGTAAAATTTATTATTAGCAATAGTGTCACAAAAGTCTGAGACAGCGATTTTCCTTTCAATAAAAGTAGTTAAAAACCTTTTAGAAAATCCATAATTTTGATTGCTGGTACTTCATAAATGTATAACTGGTACTTTTTAGCTGTCTCTTTAGGGAAAAATGAGTTTTATCACCTGCGGTACCTGGGTTAATGAAATTGTGTGTTGGAATTTAGCCAGGATGAAAGATGAGATCATTCCAAGACACTAATATTGGCAACAGGTCTCATAAAAAGCTCTGACTCTTGAGTGAAGTATCATTAGATTTTTTTTATTATTATTATTTTATTTAAATTGAGAGATTAAGTTAGTTGTCATTTTCAAAGTTTCTGTACTAGCGAGATTCTCATTTGGAATTACGTTCAAAACCCAGTGACCTAAAAACCTGTACGGAGCCAAGAGAAACAGAGAAATGTCCATCAGTGCCTAGTACAAGAATTTCCTTGCTTCAAATTTCAACTCCAGTTCCTGTTCAGCCCTTTACAAATCACGACTCTCAGCTCAAATTTGAAATAATGCTGCCTTTTTCCCCCGTGTTCCTCCTGTGTTTGATTGTTTGTGGATATTAGCTGTCCAGGAAATCCCATACTTACAGATATAAATCCAGAATGATCTTGTTTTTCCGCAGCCAGCCCAGGATGTATTAGACAGTTATGATGATTTGTTAATTTTTGTGACCTGTATTTATTTTATGTGTGCTGTATACTTCGAGGCTGGAATCAGCTGTTGAAATGGTCTCCGTCTCTCACAGACAGAAAGGAAGCGCTCTACTTTTCCTTTTCTGCTTTGGATTTTCTTGCTTTATTTTTGGAAGGTTTTTTAAATCTCTTCACATCTACTTTTTATGCGCTTCTTCCATATGGTGATAAACAAGAGGTACATTGTGTTTGATAGACTTAAACTCAATCCTATCAAGGGTGGGTCTTTGGAGATGCATGAACAGGGTCACATTCTTTCCAAATGTGTTTTCCATCCATGATGTGTCTTGACTGTGTAATTCTATTCTCGTTTTTATGGTGATATACATTTCCCCCAAATAATATATTAATCCTCAGATTTAATATGTGTTTCAGTAGAATTCTGCCTATTACAGATAAGAAAATTATATTATAGTCTTGAAGAAGAATAAAAATCAACTGAAGTTAGCATTAATTTTTTTCTCTTACACCCGTCTTCATAAAGGGCACTCCTTATGATTCTGGTTTTTGTTTTTTTGTTTGTTTGTTTGTTTTTTTAAATCAGGTATTTGTTTCTCTCCA